>NC_034414.1:46798736-47098736 GCF_002078875.1 Numida meleagris | reverse complement strand
ATCAGAGCAGGGTGGCAGAAAAACAGGTTTCAAACTTATTGCTAAAGAGAAAGAGATTAGAAAAAAATCCCACGGTTGTTGGGATAGAGCAGAGGCTTCAGGAAACAACACATGGAGCAATTTCCTGACCCATTTGCCTCCCAGGCCTTTGCTTTTGAGAATGGAAACAAGGAGCTGCAGGAGGAGAGCTACACTGGGAGTTTTCACACTGTAGTCAGAGGCATAGGGCACTTCACTGCTCCTGCCAAGAATCCGGCTTCCTGTAGGGAGATTTTGAATGCTGGGTTTGGGATGTATCTAGCAGCACATGGGGCATCACCCCAGTTTTCTTCCAGTTGAGAAACTTCACAACCTAGAGCAGCAGGTTGGCCTGAGCAGTTACGGGACTGGAGAGTGGGAAGAGGTAAGGGTAGGACAGGAGACAGACTAGTTGTTTGCCATACGTATGTAGAAGGAACACAAATAGCTATAACTCACAATGTGGGCATTCATACAGCCTGGATGCTAAACATACCTGGCTGATGTTATTCACAGCACAGTCCTGAGGACGTTCTTTAAGAATAGGAATAATTTTGTCAAGTCTTTATGAATAGAGGGGTCACTTTGTCCTACTTCACTGAAAACCTGATTGTATCTGTCTGCCCTGTATCATTTGTCCTTGTTGCTTTTGTCTGTCTTAATGGGTGATATGGAACATCCTTCTTAATGCTATCTAATTATATCAGTGGTAGAGAAAGAAACAAGGGATTCTGACAGGTTAAAATTTCCATCTAGGGACTGTATGTTCATTTTATCCGTGGTAAGCACATGTATTTTATGGAATCTTTCATTCATCTGTAGGCAATTCTATTAACCTCATTTAGTATTCCACTACAACAAAACCAGACTTGATTAGTACGGCTCAATCTCACACATTCATTCCTACAGTCTACGCAACAGCTGGAACTAGACTAAGCCCAGAATGATACACAGAACTTCTTTGCACTTTACAAAGTATCATTCACTTGATTTCCTTCAGTGACAGTCGCTAGAAAGGGAAAGTACAACTTACAGTGGAGTATGTGTCCCTGCAATAGCCATCCAGGACAAAAGAACTCCTGCAAGTCTGTTACTCTGACCTGACATACATTCAGGAAGACAAAAGAAAAAAGACTTAAATAAAGAGAGCTTAGAGTTCTTGCAAGGTAATATTAACCAACTGGTTTAAACCCCTGGAAAAGAGCCTAGCTGTGTGTAGGCAGATCTTAGTGCCAAGATTTTCCTGGCAGTCTCCAAGCCTTGTGGAGAGACAGTAAATTTGTTCTGTCTGACCTTGTTTATGGTCCACTGGGGCTGTTTGCTAATAGGATAGTTTCTGTCATTTTCTGCTCTGTTTACACTGCCTTGTGGCAGAGTCTATGAAATATGTTGTCATAAGTCATGAAGCGAAGTGATTTTAGGGCTAATGCTGTCCAATGCTTTTCTACCTTTCACCGTCAGGGAAAGGAGTTGATCTAATGCCAAAAGGCATGAACAAATCAGATAATCACAGGAATATCAGCTGATTGAACAAACCCTGCTATTCAGATGCCGGAAGTACTTTGGATTTTTCTTTCTTCGTAGAACCATAAAATCACAGAATGATAGAATCATAGAATCATAGATGCATGGAAGCATAGAATAGTTTCGGTTGGAAGGGATCGTTAAAGACCATCTAGTTCCAACTTCCTGCCATAGGCCAGAGCACCTTCCAGTACATCATGTTGCTCAAGGTTCCATCCAGCCTGACCCAGAGAAGCAATTTTAGCTTAAATCCTGTTCTCCAGAGAACTCTCCCACCAGTGGGCACACCAGCCCTCTTCCTGAAGCTGCATCATCAGTTCAGCCCTTGGCTGCTGTTACTGTTTCAAGGAAATGGAAATTTAGCCAGAAGCAAGCCAATCCTATTCTAACTGTTGCAGCAGATTCAGTAAAATAAAGCAAGCAGGATTTTTTTTTCTCTTTATACTCAGAATCATTTCAGGCAGAGAATAATTAAGTCATTAAGAATCAGTTGCTTCTGATAGTTCCTGGGAAGGATGCTTTTTGACTGTGGATTTGGGGTTGGACTTGATGATCTTGAAGATCTTTTCCAACCTGAGCAACTCTATGATTCTATGATTCTGAGGACCAGGCATACTTATATGGCAGCTACAGGATATTCTGTGTCTCATGGCCCCAGTCATGTTTGTCATGAGTCTACGTGGCTTTTGGAGGTATAAAAAAAATTCATAGTGTTAATCCCTAATAAAGCATTGAAGTCTTGTCTGCAAAGCATAGAGGCACTGGAGTTTCCCAGCAGAAAAGAAGTGCAAGAAAAATATGAGCATTTTAGAATGCAAATATTTCCCTGAAAACTTAAAATATTCACTGTAGTGGGTGTAAATTCTGAAGAAGGAAAGGAGCATGAAGACCAACATGGACTATGTAACTTCGAATCTTGTGACACTTCTCCTTACAGCCCCTGTACACCTCTGCCCTTACCCACACGGGGCTGCTTTGATTAGATTTAACCTGATTGCACATATACAGTGTTGATAACATCCATTCCCTGTAAACTGTTAGTTAACAATTACTGATCTGAAAATATCCCTTGTATTTTCCTGGTTAGTTTTTACAGAGAATCTATTTTTAAATAACAAAGTAATTGTGCTTTCCTCAGACTAACAGTTTTAAAGAGAACAATATAATTCGTTCTTTTCATGTAAATGTCCTTGACTATGATTAATATCCTGGTTGCAAAAACTCAGCTCAGTGCAGATGTTTATGCAAATGACTTTGCTGTCTTTTTAGGAAAAAGAATTTCCTTAATGAAACTAGGTTTTCAGTTCAATACCACTCCTACTGATTAATTTATCACAAGTGAATTAGCCTGATTTATACAAATGAGTCTTATTTATTTCTCTTATATCTGATTGCTTTCAGTTTCTGTTCCATAAGTCACCTGGCAACAAACTACTTATGATTTATTACTTTGTAGTTGGGAAACTTCTGTTAACATCAGTATGGTGCTCACATGGATTGTCTATTGAGCACTGTGCTTTGCCTGAATTTTGCAAATGTCTTATTAAGGAAAAGTTGCTACATTATTTACTCTGTCTCATATGGGAAACATGGACCAGGTGGAAGATGGTCTGCTGAAAGAAAATGCGTGAAGGAGAAAAGCAACACTGAAAAAGGTATTTCACTAAGTTGTGATAAGAACTTCAGTTGCAGTAAGGAAGAATCTCAGAGCAAGAGAAAATACCTGTGCATGGCTATGATGAAAGATTTAATGAAAAATGGGTTTTAAAATGCACATGAGTGCAAAAGCCAGAATATTATCTAGGCCTCCTTGAGATATACTGTTCACTCATATGCAAAGAGATCCTTTAGTCATCAAAAAATCCATGCCATATTTCATACATTTGAGAAACATATATAGGAATGTACAATTTCATCTTATTTTCTGTTCCTTCTATTTTTCAGGTCTGAGTCCTACCCCTCAGGCAAATCTTATGGAAGAAATTTTAAGACATCTTGACTTCACCTGCCCTGATTGGAGATTGTCGCCTTGTGCCACTGCTGGACATTGTGGTGTGTGTAATAGCTTTGGTATACTCAGAGTTGTAGCACTGATGATTCAGTAGAGGCAACAAACAGAGGCAATATGTTCCAGTCCTCCTACCTGCTTCTAGGTTGGCAGAATAGAGAAGATGATGCTGCGATCACAACAGAAAGGCCATGTAGGTATAGTTTCAATATTAAATTGTTTTGTGGTAGTATGTTAACATGAGCCACTGATGGCAGTGGGATTTCACTAACATGCCAGAACATTAACTGCAGAGCATAAAGTCAAACACACAGTCTCTTCTTTTTCCTCTGTTGAAATAGAGGACAGATGCATTAGACTATCTCAGGAATCTGACAGAATCCTCAACATCCCAAAAGTTTACAGTGTCCAAGATTTGTTTGAGGAAATGGATATGAGCAATGGAATAGTGTCATGAACTTCATTTTATTGAATATTTTCATTCGGAGCTAGCTGCTCTGACGTCTTCTTCATTATAACTAACAGCATTAATCTATTTAATAATAACAGATGACAATATTTTGCGAAGGTTATTCCTAATGCTTTTTACTTGTCCTTGGAAACAAAAAGTTTCAGGTGTAATTCCAAAATATCCGCACAAGAAATTTGGCTGCTGCTTGTATAAGCTTATGTCTGCAACAGAAAAATAAATAATGTAAGACAGAAATTTAAATTTAAACAGTTATGAGTAGTAAGACGTCCGCAAGAAGCCAGGTTTGTAGTATGATTTTGCCAGCCTCTATTCTGCAGGTGGATCCTCCAGTACAGAGTCTCATATTCTGGAGATTATAGGAAAAGGAGCCCTGTGCCACCATCTTCTGGTAAAATCAATGAATGGACATGACAAATTTTGTCATTTTTGAAGCCAGAAAGATCAGTATCTTTCTGGATTGCTGTAGTTGTGATTTTCTTTTGATGCTTTACATGCAGAGCTGGTGAAATGCTGTACTTAAACTGACTATTGCCACTCGAGTACATCCTTGATGTTATGGCAGCTCATGTACAGATCAGCTGTATATCAGTGATAAGGAGTCACATTAAATATTTAAAATGATTAGGGGGAAAAAAAGATACAGAGCAAATCTGATAGGAGCATTGTGCCACTGTTTAAAGCTCTGGATCATCCATGCATGGGTTAGATCAGGCAGTTCTGGTCCCATAATAACAGATAAGTTAGATGAGATTTGGAAAACTTTTAGAAAAGGGTGATAAGGTTAATCAAAATTCTGGAATAGTTTTTGTTTGAGGTGAGAGGGAAAAAAAGACAAAAAGCATTTACAAAATAATTTGTAGCATAGGTTGTGTGAAAGAAGACTGGAAGTTTACCAACCTTCTAATGCAGGATCTAGGGACTCTCATATACAGCATGGAGGAGCCAGGTTCAAAGCCAATAAAAAGTGTTTCTGAACACAGCAGACAGTGTACGTAGAGTGGTACATCGCAATGTGATTCTGCAACCTCAGAGGTCTGCCAGCCCAGAACGTGATCCTCGTGCATCTCCTCCCAGGGCTCCGCTGCATAACAGATCTGGGTTGAGGGTGCTATTGAGTGAGAGTGCTCGGAGTCCAAGGAGTCTGAATGAGCGTTCTAGAGCTATCTCTTGCACTGCAAACCTCAGGCTTTTCTTGCTGAGAGAGGACATGAACTAATAGAATAGGAAATGTTGAAAAAAAACTCATACTTACCCAGGTGCAGCAGACAAATTCGCTGCTACAGGATGCAGGCAGCAACACATTGTGTCCCTCTCATATTACATAGGCACTGGCCCTAGATAAATCTGACCTGTAAGCAGGTCCCTTCTCTCTTAGAAATGTATTTCTATATAAATGTTGAGTGCTATATATCCATTACTATTTCTGTACTGAATGTAATGCAGTGGAAACTTAGGTCAACTCCATTTCTTTGGCAAGCAAATAACTTTCAGTCCAAAACTTACAATGAATAGCAGTTTAAAGATGCTTCATTTCATCATTTGCCAGTTCTGTATTTCACCGTCCATGCTTGAAAAACCTTTCCAAAGTGGTTCTGCAGGAGTCATTTTAAAGTCTCTTACGAACAATTACATTTAAAGGACTTCTGGGCTGATCTGTTCTAGATTAATTATATATGGAGGTATAGCCGGTCTGTGTTCCCAAGGCAGATTCAAGATAGTAAATCTTTCCAATCATTATTTATCAAATCAAATGTGTTTTATTTACCATGTTTTTACTCAAACTTGCTGAATTTGCTGGCTGAATATTTTCTCAAACCAATTTTATCACAGTCCTTCAATAGGTTTTTTATCAGGTAGATAGAGTAAATATGAGATTCAGGAGTGTTAGGCTTTTAGGAATTGATTTTTAAAATTCTCTTCTTCGATGGTATATCTCAGATAATTCAACAGTAACTGAACTAAAATGTATGCTTTCTGGAGAGCACATAAAAAGCTAATGATGATAAAAATGGAGAAATATCGTTATTGAAAAATAACATAAAATATCTTGATTTTTCATAAGTAATTGTAAAGGTGTTGAAAATAGTAATGATAACTAATGAAATGGAGTCACATGAGCTGTGAAAGCTGAGAAAATTTTACTGTCATTATCTCAAACACAAACAAAACAAAAAAAAATCTTGGTTTCCAGAAGTAATGGCCTCAAATCTTCATGTTTGTAGTCACCTGCTTTCTCTTAGCTATCCCCCATAACAATGCAGTTTATTGCCAAATTTCAGTCAAGCCTTCTAGAGAGGTAGGAGGTTGAATAACCATTATGCTACTATTTGAAAACTGGTGAAATCCAAGTTTGCTCCTGCTGAGGGGGTAGCAAGCAGGATTCTTGCTGCTGTAAGTTTTGCTGGCAGCAGCCAGCAGTGTGCACATGGCAGAGAGACCCAAGTGCTATTTGGGGGCAAGGTATATAAACATTTGTATTATGTCACTTACTGTGGGATGTGAAGTACTGTGTGTTGACATCGTGCTCTTAATCTGCATTAGGACAGAACAGAACAGAACAGAACAGAACAGAACAGAACAGAGGGATAAACTCTTATTTTTAATATCATTAATTTATTTGGGCCATTTTATTGGCCAAAGATTATAATAGGATAATTTGCCTAAAATAAGGTGCTGGATACGAATCCGTCACATTACTGTAAGATGAGGTAAAGACAGGCGTTTCTACTTCACCACAGCTTGATGGAAGGAATCCTACCTAAAATTTTTAGCTACCTAAAATTTAAAATTATCACCTCTAATGATACGTTCCAATCTGATGATGAAAATTATTTTTGCCAAATTTTAGCAAAACTTTCTAACTTTTAGCAAAAAATTGTTTAGAACATGGGAATTTCATCATATAAAATCTGGAAAATATGCAGTTTTTCAAGTACTCAAAGAAAAGGCTTTCGTAGTTATTGTTACATTAATGAAAGCTCATAATTAAAAATACAATTTCTTCAGGTTTTGTTTAATTCAAATCACAATGCATTAATTGTTGCCATTGGTTCAGATTTAACACAATAATGATTATCTACAGTGGAACTACTCTCATACTACTCATATGACTAGAATTAATAGCTCACATCTTATGCATTCAAGTAGCACATTTAAAAACAATTCCTTGGGCATTTGTTTCCTCAGCATCATGCTTCTTCTTGGAGAGAAGTCTGTTTCCCAACTCCCATGTTTGTGCCTGCACCATTGTCTTTATGTTCATCATTTAGGAGAACTGACCGTCAACAAGACCAATTAGTGCCATTCTAAGAAAATATGTATAAGTATGGAAAACCTTCAGATTAATATTACTGAGGAAGTGTGCTCTCTTTTTCCAGCACACTGAAATTTTATTTAGAGGGGGATTTTTTTATCTATCTCCCTCTAATATTTTGACAAGGTAGAAAAATAGATAACAAAAGGAAATAAAATGTAGAGTTCTAAAAGCGAAAAGCACCAGAAAACAGAAAAGAATAAGTTTTGTCCATCTTGGGAAATGAAGAAGGAATTATATGCATTGTCTTTTATACATCTAGTTTTTTGGCATAGTGAAGCCTGGAAAATGAAGTCCTCTCTCTGGACAGCTTAGCTACTTGCTAGGCAGCTTGGCATCACTGAAATGGTCTCTCTTAATCCCACAATGCCTATAAACCATAATAAATGTTTTTTTTTTTTGTTTGGTTTTTTTTTTTTTTTTTTTTGCTATTGCAAGCTACATAAATACTCTTCCCTACTTTATATGTTCTTAGATAGTATCAGAAGGCTGCTTGAATCAGACACAGCTTTCAGTGTCCCTAGGCTGTAAAAAATCTTTTTGGTTATTGAGTGAAGAAAATAATAAAGAGTAAGGTACAATGTAGCAAGAACTTTGATTCTCAGTAGAGACTATGGATTCCTGTATTTTTCTTTTAAAGTTAAGATGTACTACAGCAATTCATTGCAAGCGTGAAGTTCTAGTAATAGACTGAGAGACTGAGGATATAACATTTTCTATTACATACTAAATGACATTAGCAAAGTCTGTCTGTTATATACCAAGGGACATTAGTGAAGTATTGTGGTTACAAGGCCAAACTTTCGGGCTTTAGGAAATACCAAAATGAATACTGTTCAACCTTGATGTAATAAAAATGGCAAATGGAATAGACATCACATGTTTGCCATTTATTTAATAACAGGGCTGCAGAGACAGTCAGGAGACCTGGACTCTTATCTCATTTCTGGGACTGGATGTACTCTAACGGTTACTATGCTTCCATTCTGTACCAATGTCTGCCTTCTCTTTCCTCTTCCCTGCCTTCTCCAACATTTATCAAGATGTACCAGGTGTGCTTTCTCATCATGTTCCCTGCCACACGTTGAAACACAAGGAACTCGAGTGTATTTTGGGAGGTGTCACCATCATCAGGCTCATAGTCTCTGTACAGTTGTGTCCTGTAACTATTTAAGTGCTCCTTTAAGTGTTCCCAGGGTGGAACAGTCAGCTTGCCTGCTGTTGCTCCGAATAAATTAGCACTGATTCACTGGGCAGCTGGCCAGGCATCAGCATCTTTCCTGGAGTTACAGCTCATGCCTTTCACACAACAGTGCTGGCAAAGAAAGCTTTCCACCAAGCCCCTTTTTTCTTTCATACTTGGCTTCTTTTTATGCTCTTTCTCTCTGTTGGTTTTTGCTTTGTTGGTTTTTTTTATTTTATTTTATTTTATTTGTGTGTGTGTGTGTGTGTGTGTGTGTGTGTGGTTTGTTTGTGGCTTTGTTTATTTCTCTCTGCAAAGCCAGGAGGAAAACTCTTCCACACCACCACCTCACTAGTATCCAGTCACAGGCGATAGTCAACAGCAACAGGTAAGTAGCTGCACCTACTGGAAATGTCTCACCAGCGTGGTAATGCCACATTGTCTGCTCCTGTTATTCACTAAAGAATCTAGAGACTATCACTAATTCCACACAGTCTGCTCCCTTTAAGAAACACTCCCCCAGTAAACATGATGTCAAAAAGGAGCACCATAAGGCAGCAGGGCTTTACAAATACAGTGGTGGCTTACCCTGTTTGGGAAACCTGACAGAGAGATTGCAGCTCTGTCAGCAGCCTTGTATGATTGCTCTGCCAGCAGCCGTGTCTGCCAGGACCCTGAACCTCGAGGTGTGGGTGAGAGGAGCGGATTTTGTCCCAGTGTAACAGTGTAACAAGTTCGAGACCTCCTCTTGAAACTGAATGTGTGGAAGTCCATGGGGCCGGATGACATCCATCCTAGGGTTCTGAGAGAGATGGCTGATGTGGTTGCCAAGCCGCTCTCCACCATATTTGAAAAATCATGGCTGTCTGGTGAAGTCCCCGGTGACTGGAGAAAGGGAAACATTACTCCCATTTTTAAGAAAGGGAGAAAGGATGACCCGGAGAACTACAGGCCGGTGAGCCTCACTTCTGTGCCTGGGAAGATCATGGAGCAGATCCTCCTAGAAGACATGTCAAGGCACATACGTGACAAGGAGGTGATCCGAGACAGCCAGCATGGCTTCACCAAGAGTAGATCTTGCCTGACCAATCTGGTGGCCTTCTACGATGAAGTGACAGCATCAATGGATGGGAGGAGGGTGATGGATGTCATCTACCTGGACTTCTCCAAAGCCTTTGACAGGGTCCCTCATCACATCCTTCTCTCTATATTGGAGAGGTATGGATTTGAAGGATGGCCTGTTCAGTGGGTTAAGAATTGGTTGGCTGGTCGCAGCCAAAGGGTTGTGATAAATGGTTCTATGTCAGGGGGGAGGCCAGTCACGAGTGGTGTCCCCCAAGGCTCAGTCCTGGGACCGGTGCTCTTCAATGTCTTTATCAATGACATAGACGATGGAATCGAGTGCACCCTCAGCAAGTTTGCAGATGACACCAAGCAGAGCGGTGCAGTCGATACACTGGAAGGAAGGGAAGCCATCCAGAGGGACCTGGACAGGCTGGACAAGTGGGCCCATGAGAACCTAATGAGGTTCAACAAGGCCAAGTGCAGGGTGCTGCACTTGGGCCAGGGCAATCCCAGGTATTTATATAGCCTGGGGGAAGAAGTACTTGAAAGCAGCCCTGCGGAGAGGGACTTGGGGGTCCTGGTGGACGAGAAGCTGGACATGAGCCAGCAGTGTGCGCTGGCAGCCTGGAGGGCCAACTATGTTCTGGGCTGCATTAAAAGAGGCGTGGTCAGCAGGGAGAGGGAGGTGGTGGTCCCCCTCTACTCGGCTCTTGTGAGGCCCCATCTGGAGTACTGTGTCCAGGCCTGGGGCCCCCAGCACAAGAAGGATGTGGAGCTCTTGGAACGAGTGCAGAGGAGGGCGACCAAGATGATCAGAGGGCTGGAGCACCTCTCCTATGAGGAAAGGTTGAGGGAACTGGGCTTGTTTAGTTTGGAGAAGAGAAGGCTCCGGGGAGACCTCCTTGTGGCCTTCCAATACTTGAAGGGAGCATATAAACAGGAGGGGGATCGATTGTTTGTGAGGGTGGATAGCGATAGGACAAAGGGGAATGGTTTTAAGCTGAGACAGGGGAGATTTAGGTTAGATATTAAGAGGAAGTTTTTCACACAGAGGGTGGTGATGCACTGGAACAGGTTGCCCAGGGAGGTTGTGGATGCCCCGTCCCTGGAGGCATTCAAGGCCAGACTGGACGTGGCTCTGGGCAGCCTGGTCTAGTGGTTGGCGACCCTGCACTTGGCAGGGGGGTTGAGACTCGATGATCTTTGAGGTCCTTTTCAACCCAAGCCATGCTATGATTCTATGATTCTATGATTTTTTGATCTCCCCAAGAATGAGCTAAGGAGAGCGGTGGGCAGGGAGGCTGTGCTCCTATGGAGCTGTGCTGAGGTCTTCATCCCATCAGCACCATGCTCAAGCTGCAGGCAGTCTTCATGGGGATTCATTGCCCTTGGCTCCAGCCATGAGAGGCCCAGCTCTCCCAAAAGACCCACACAGCAATCATCTCACGGGAATCCACAAACACGGTAACAGATATAGTCCCTCTCATCAGAGCCCCACCATCTGGCAATATTATTTTATGCTTGGATTGGACAAACTGTCCAAAACATCTAGTGTCATTACTGATTGCTGTGCATCCTCACTGGTAATTTTTATTTGAAGTAATTAATGATTAACGGGGTGCTCTGCTTAATCTTGTTCAATGGTACTGAAAAGAACAAGGAGCAGACAAGGTGAATGCAGCAGGGTCCTCTTGTAGCACTGTAAGTACTCTTTCAGTATTTTCTTGGATCGTTTGGACACATCAGTTTGGGGGTTTATGCTGTTGCCTAGGAAGGCAGTGTTTTCACATGTAAGCAAAGTGTGCACAACAGTTTGTTACAAAAAATTTCAAAACACATCAAGAACAAGGAAGAACTGCCTACTAGCAAAGAAGATACTTTATCCAAGTAAATAAAAAATGTTTTGGAAACAGCAAAGGTCCATACAGAAATGTTGCTGCCACAGTGACCCAATATTTTATCTTTGAGGAAATAGTATCTTTTGGACTTTGTGCCTTAAACGGTATCATCTGTGTTTACATCACATTTTAGTTTAACACATATTTAATTATCTGTTTATTTGACTAAGAAAGAAAGACTAATAGAGCTTCAGTAACTGCAGTATCAAGTATAAAAACGGCTTCCATCACCTCTCTGTAGCAAAGGTCGTAAACTTCCAGTTATTTGTGATTTAAAAACAATGACAAACAAAAAAATCCCACTTCTCTATATATCTATTTTACTTGTTTTTATGATCAAAATCGCTCCTTTTGTGAGAGTACTTGGTTATGCATATAGTTCATTTGGAGGCACATTCATTCAGCGGATTGCTGTATGAGGAATGTGAAACAAAGGGGAGGAAATTTTGAGAACAGATAGATGTGCTTTGAGAGCTTGATTTTAGTTGGCTGGAGCACACAAGCATGAAGAAATTTATTTCCCTGCCATGTTTGGTGTGTTTATCTCTTTTCCAGGAAGGGGTAAAAGGAAAATGAAACCCACCTTCTGCTTGTGTTTTCTGCTGGCTGGTTTGTATTCTGTTGCCCAGTGTTATCAGCGTCCCCGCTACCACAATAAGCAGGATGATTCTAAAGGAGCACATTACCCACGTAGCAGTTCTCATAGCGAAGGAGTTTTTCCAAATAAAACCAAAACTTTTGTCAAAGTAGTTCACAGCAATGCTGATTTTGCATTTTCATTTTACAAGCTGGTCACTTCTGAAGCAACTGATCAAAATATTTTCTTTTCACCCATAAGCATCTCTGTTTCCCTTGCAATGCTGGCACTGGGTGCCAAGTCAGCAACGCTGACACAGATTCTGGAAGGGCTTGCCTTTAACCTGAAAAAGACTCAGGAGCAGGAAATACATGAAGGTTTTTGCCAGCTCCTCCACATGCTGAACCATTCAGACAGCAATCTCCACCTAAGCCTGGGCAACGCCCTATTCATAGAAGAGACGCTGAAACCAGTACAGAAGTTCTTGGATGATGTCAAAAACTTTTACGAGTCTGAAGTCCTTTCTGCTGACTTTAACAATTCCTCTGGTGCCGAGAACCGAATCAACAGTTATATTGAAGAAAAGACAAATGGGAAAATTGTTAAACTAGTAGAAAATCTTGATCCTCTCACTGCAGTGGTTCTTGTTAACTATGTCTTCTTTAAAGGTAAGAATTACTGAAGGGTGTAAAGCTCCTAACTTAGACACTTAACTGCTTATTGCAGGGAATGAAAAACAAAGGGAAACAAACTGTAATTTGAGTATTTAATTTGAGGAAAATATGTTCAGTATCTAAAAATATTTCTGATGAAATCATGTACATGAGTTGATTGCATGGATGTCTGTGTCCTTACTTGTTTGAGTAAAAGACTGGATTGTTTTTTTAGCAAATATCTTTCTTGCACTTGGTAAATTATTTAATGTGATGACAGACTAATTATGTGAAAGATGCTGTTTTCAGTATTCTTTCTCTTTAACTGTCTTCAAGCACCTAGGAAATAAAGACTGCAACCCTTAAACATCTAAGGGTGCAGTAATATGAAAAAAACATTCACTCTAACCAAAGGGAAAGAGTGGGACTAGGTCCTATTTTATTCATAATAACCATTTCTCTCTGTATTCCATTGAATTATTTTTCTTTTTTGTCATAAGCTTATTGGGAGAAACCCTTCAGTGATTTGTATACAAAAAAAGAAGATTTTTTTGTGGATCGGAAAACGTCTGTAAAAGTTGACATGATGTATCGGAAGGGTTACTACAGAAATCACTTTGATGAAGAGCTGTCCTGCTGGCTGGTTCAGATTCCTTACAATGGAAATGCTGCAGCATTATTTGTTTTACCTGATGAAGGGAAGATGAAACAGGTGGAAGATGCTCTTTTGAAAAGAACTGTGTCCAAATGGGAAAAACTCCTCAAAGATAGGTAAGAGATTTTCCTAGTGTGAGAGATCACCACATTACAGTTTAGCAGCATTTGTCTCAGGAAGACTAAACTTGAAAGGCCAAGATATTTAACTGAACTCTGTTCGCTTCTTGGTCCTTTTCTGTGCAGGACTTCCCCTTTCTTAGCCTAAAAATGACAAATACATCTGAATAGTGAACAAACAAGGCACTGATCTTTTTATCCTCAGCATCACTATGATGAAGTTAACAGGTGTTTGTTTTATATGGGCATTGTGAAACTTAAAAGGAGTAGCTATTTCTGAGTATTGAGTATTAGGGTCATGAGGGCCTGGTGGGACCTGCAGTGTTATGTGTAAAAGATGCAATTTTAATCGTTTACTATTACTGAAGCTGTATTTGTGGTGGCCCAGACCCTGTTTTATGTCCAAACAGACTTAGGACAGGCAGCTATGATCTTTTGGGATGCCTACTGCCTAGTGAGGCTCTGTTAGCAGCAGAGTTTTCATAGTTGTGTCTTCCCCGAGTCCTTGAAACCCACTGTGGATGCAGAGGTTAACATGGACTCATACTGCTCTAATCCTCTGCATTACATAGCTATACTGGTAGAAAGGTCTTTTTGAAACCTAACTGCAGACTTTTGGCATTTAGGAAAAAAAAATAGCACTGTCACTGAAGTGAAGCCATTGAGGAACATTACCTAGATGAAAATTTGTCCCTTTTGATGTTATTTCTTTCAGAAAAATACATCTACATATTCCAAAATTTTCTATTTCTGGTACCTACGATGTGAAAAAGATAGTCAGAGAAGTGGGTATAATTGATCTATTCACTGAACAAGCTGATCTGTCAGGAATTACTCAGGACCCTGGACTGATGGTTTCAAAAGTAAGTCAGCACATGGAATACAGTGATCACAGAATTTGTCTGTTCCTGGGAATCCACCACAAATATCACATGCAAAGCCTATCTCGATCTTTCTGAAGCAAAATTTAATCATAAGCATCTGCCACAAAGACAAACATACCTTTCCTAAAACTGAAGTCAAACATGCAGATAAGGCGTTACAAACACAGGGATCAAGAACAAGGAAGACATATATATCATTAGATGTTCTTTTGGATACTAAACAAAATCATCTATAGGTAGCACATTAATTTTGGTAAAATACCCTCTAATAGAGGGTAAAAACGCTATTACTTTTGCCCTTCTAGTGCTCTAAAAAATTTATTTTTTTCATCTGGATGATAAGGGTGGATTTCTGATAACACATGAAGCTGCCAAATGTAAAACTAAGTCCAGGCTAAATTACCAGGTTTCTTTATTTCCAGAACTTCTCATCAACAGTCATCTTGAGTGCTCTTTGGCGATCTGCTGCTCAAAGATTGCTCTCTGCACACACGATTGTTGGAGGCTGTCAGGGCTGATGTGGCAGCTGATCGTGTTGCAGTGGGCAGAGGAGCAACTGGGGATGACCTTCCCCAGGTAGCTGCTGCCAAATCCCACTCCAGGCAGGCCTCTCTCTGGATGTTGTTGTGCTTTACGTCCTTACAGGTGATCCACAGAGCTATGCTAAATGTTCATGAGAATGGCACTGAAGCAGCAGGAGTCACAGTGATGGAGATTACATGGAGATCTGGCGATTTTTCTCGTCCTCCTCGAGTCAGATTCAACAGGCCCTTTCTCCTGATGATTTTGGATAAATACACCCACACCATCCTATTCATTGGGAAAATTGTAAATCCACTGAAAAATAACTGATTGGCCAGAGGACAGGCACTTCTGCACATAGCTGCCTAAGTTCCTGTGATCCAGTAATAACTTTGCATACACCACTGTGTACTGGTGTCTTTCAACTGTTGTTATTATGTACCTTAACCTCTTACACGCCTTATTATGTACATTAACCCCTTAAAAGCAAAAACTAGTTTTTCTTGTCCAAAAGACACACAAAGGTATTTCTCTCCTGGTCTACAGCTGTATGTAACTTGTATTGTCAACAAAGTATGGGTCACTTTTCAGCTGTTTTGTAATAATCCCTTCCTGACATTCTCCACTGGAGTATATGAGGTGATTTGAAGCCCCTTTCATGGATGATGTAGCTTACATTCACAGTGTGTGCAGGGGAGTGAAGGAGAAGAGAAACAGGGAAAAAGAAATGGAAGGTATATGTCTCATCTGTTTAATCCACTGACCGTAGATAACTGATGCTAAATGCGAAGTCTCTTAATATTGAAGTGAATTTTCATTTTCTTTGTAGTTTCTATTTGTTTGTTTTCTTTGTCGGTTAGTTGGCTGGCTTGATTTGATTTTGTTTTGTTTTTATTAGAATGAAGTTACAGCATCTCTGACTGAGACACTGGAATACACGATGATGTAAAGGGTTGACCAGTACAGCTGGTTTAGCTGTTGTCTTCTCCTTGTGAAAGCCCTATTCATGCAGACAAGAACATTGTTTTTCATTACTGGGGTATTGCCAATGTCCTGAGATAAAATAAATGGTGGAACATTCCATATTATAGCATCAGTTTCTCTTTTATGGATTTGTTGTCACTTTTGTTTCTCATTTCTCTTACTGATGCCACTTTCATTATCATGCCTTCCAGATAGACAAGTCAGACTGTGGTAGAGAACAGGAGGGATGAAAAATTATAACTACAGAAATTTTTATCTCACAGGAAACAGCAAAGCTTTTCTAGGGGATGTTAATTTGCTTTAAACTCAGAAAGCTATAATAGACATGCATATAAAATGCAGGCAATATTTGATAAGTCACACTAAACTTCAGCAGTGATTGAATAAAAGCATATAATTACTTGAAATTTGTACCTTTTCTTTCAAAGATTCATGAGTCTAACATATTGCTAGTGTGTTGTGTTATTAAAATATACAAAACTGTTGAAAGCAGTTAAATATTTATTAGGTCTTTCACTACAGAATGTCACAAATCGGTTAAAAATACAAATAGCAACTTTGCAATCTTTAGTCTCTTAAAATGTGAAATGATGTATGATAAAAATAATGATGACTATTTCTGAAACAATATTGTCCTGATTGTTGGGGGATTTTGAATTGTCTCTGACATTAAATTACTGATATCAGTATTACTAGACTCTAGTTGTATGTAAGCCAAGTAACATTTGATGTTCACACTCAAAATGCTCATCAAAATCACATAAACTAACGACAAAACTTCCTTAGTGGCATCTGCTCTTGATCTACTCAGTATTTAGTAAAAGCTGTTGGCTAAAACACTGGGCATACGGACTCAATCTTGATATAATACAGATGAATGGATTCTACAGAATATCATTTAAAACTTCTTGACAAATCATAGGGCTAATTCAGGACAGCATGCTGAAGTCCAGCTTTGCAATGACAAATGACTATGTAAGCAAATACCATGAGACTTCATGTTTGTTCTTCACTGTGGACCCCAGATCAATACTACCTGTTTGCTAGCATGAAAAAAAAAAATCTTAATGATATAATACCAATCAGATCTCTCTTTGAGAGGCAAGTTTGATGCTTGACCTATTTGAAAGCAGATGAAGAATAATCATGATGCATGTGGGAGTATGAACCAAAGTTTGTGCTTCCATTTAGGTATGAAAAGACACTATGAGATATTCTGTGAAACTCTAATACGGGGGGACCTTTTCCTACATTATTTTCCCAAAGAAAAGCATACTGAAGAGGGATGAAAGCATACTGTATAAGAGGGATGCTTGAATAGAAATCACATATAGCTATGGTTATATAAAATAAATTATATATATTTTTTGAAGCACAAGATTCCCTCCTCAATAAAAAAAATGCAATCATGAAATATGTATAACCCATTTTTTCCCAAAAAATTAGTTCTTAAAAAAATTACTAAGTCATTTACTATGTCATATCTTTCATGAGATGATTAAGTTTCCATCAAGACCAGAGGACTGGGTACAAGGGCTATTTTTTTTTCATCCCTGCTGTTCTACTTTTTATAAACCTTCATTTAATTTCTAACTATATTTTGTTTCTGAACATTCTAAACCCTTCAATTTCCTATGCCACTGTGGTCTGTCAGCTGAAGTACCTCTCCCTTAAATTCTCTGTATGTGCAAGTTTTCATCTTTATCTTCCCTCAGCCTGTGCTTTTACATTTAACAGTCCTGGCTCTTCTTGTCCTCTCCTTTTCTGCATGTTCTTAATTTTTTTTACACCAATTCCAGCAATTATATATCTTCCTTGAACAAAGAAGACCAATTTATTCCCATAACTTCATATAATGTCTTTAATATTTGCAGCTCTTACATCGTGTCCTAGCAGTGCCTTTTTTCCTTCAAATCTATTTGATGTTTATAAGCTATTTATCCTTTTCTCAAAATCCTTACAACAATTTAAAGTGACCTCTGTCCACATGCACTGTACTTTCTTAAGATTCTGAGTTCAGCGCCTGGCTTTCTAGAAGTATTAGATCAGCTTTCAGAGAAAATATAGCCAGGATACATGTTCAGAAGAAAAGCTGACTTTGATCAAACTTTATTCTTGGGATACCTTATCTTAGAAATGAAAAGAGACCAGGTGAAGATTTGGCCCTCTGTATTAGCACTCTCTGTAGTATTAAACTACCACTGAATTAACTGGAAAACCAATAAATATCATGAAATTATTGTTCACGTAGAATCACCTTCAAATGGGAGTAGGGGCCATATACAGGTGTCTTGCCTTGGTTCTGCTTGCTTTGATGAAATTCAGAAAATGCTTCTCACCAGACCTTCTCACTCTTCTCAACAGATAGCACATCTGAGTGCTAAATAATGAATACAGAACAATTGCAAAGCTGTCAGCCTTATGGATGTCGCAAATTCAGTGTGCTTGTTCTTTGTTCTGGGGAAGGTTTCTTCTTTCAGTCTGCCATTATTTTTACTCTTCTGGATTTCTGTTGATTAGTTTGTTTGCTGACTGTGAACTGCGTGATTGTATGGCTCAAAGTAATCTTCTCTAGGGAGAACTAGAGTAGTCTTCTCTCTCTGGAGAGGATACCGTTGTATGACTCTATTTTGAGCCATACAATCATGCACTCTAGAGAAGATTTCTCTAGAGAAGATTTCTCTAGAGAGAGAAGACAACTTAGTTTGATGTTATCCATGAAAAAATTTCCAGTCTAAAAAGCAAAAGCAAATGTATTTCTTGTTCTGTCATAACTAGCAAAGATTTATCTACAAAAGTGAAATACAAGAGCTCAAAAAAAAAAAAAAAAACCAAAAAAACCCCCACCAAGATCAGTCCACGGTGGAGATGAACTTAATCCCTATGAAACTGAAAGGAATTTGAAAAAAAAAAAATCCATCAGCAATTGTGCTAAAGATCATGAAATGTGTTAAAGATCATGAAAGAAGAAAGAACAGCTAGAAGCAGAGTGCGGGGGCAGAGAGGGTAATAATATGCTTGAAGGAAAACAAGGAAAATAATGTATTTCAAACAGCCAGCAGTCAGTGCCAATGCACAGGTCTTTGTTCCTAGTGCTGTGTGGCATCAGCTAGGAAGAACAGCATGTAATATAGACAACAGACTTAAAGGTCACCAACTGAGAAGCAAATTGCATATTCTACTGGAAAACCTGCTAATGATGTGTTAAATGCAATAACAAACAGGAACCCATATTTCAATAACAATAGAAGGCAGAGGCTGCTTGAGGAGAAAAACAAAGCTGAAGTACATAGCTCTGATGCCGGTGTACTCTCATCAAACAGGAGATATCACAGAATCACACCACAGCCAAATCACCTTTTTATTTGTTTTCTAATACATAAGAACTTATTCATCAGATCTTGGTACTATTTTCTTGATGTTGAATAACTCATTACATTCCTGTCGTGTATGATACTGTTCTATCTCATTCTCAGGACATGATGACAAAGAAAAACGTTAGCAAAGTTTATAAAGCTCTGGTGTGAACAGACCCCATGATGCCCTAGTGATAATAGGGTGGGAGTCTCTGCTTCACGCCAACGTACTTATCCTAGTGCTGATCACTGATCAACACACCCACAGCATCTTCTCTGTGGGAAAAAATTATCCCCACAAATTGGTTAGTGCCAGTCATGTCCCAGCTCCATCACTCAGGGTTTTTGACTTCTCAAAATCAGATATTATGTATTCCATAACCCAGCAAATGTAACCCAACCACTAACAGATATCTCTGGGCAATACTACATGAATTTCTCAGCTCCCTGGTGATATTTCACTGCTGAAAAATAAGTGGCTGTTAAGAGAACAAAACAAATGATGTACTTCACACTGCCAAAATGTTAACTCAGCATTTCTGCTATTTATTAGATTCCTGGCTTATGCTCTGTCATTTGGCCAGGAAAATATTTCTGTGGGGCAAGATGGAAGGTCTGTGGCTATTTGGCTCCTGAAAAGCTTTGGCAAAGAGTTGTATTTATCTTCATCAAATACAATATAGTTAAGTTTGGGGGGGGGGGGGTTGGTGTTTTTTTTTTTAATCTATTATATATCATGATATTTCTTGAATAGGAAAATACACAAGAAGACATCACAGGATTGTGATAATTGGTATTGTGACAATAAAAATTTTGGTGAACACAGACCATCACTTGAAGTGCTATTGTGTTTCACTCCTTTACTCTCTTGTTTTAAAAATCCCTCCTGTGCATGCTGAAGTTTACCTTTTCCCAGGCTATGTGTGCAGCTTTCTTCCAGACAAAGATTGACAGGATGTCCATCTTTGAAGTTCAGTTTGATTTCCATGAACTGCTTCCGGATTATGGACTCAGAGACTGTCAGAACATCTCACTAGCTCTTCCTACTTCACCTTCCCAGGAATAGCAACATGCTTCTACATCCAGAAATCTAAGAACATTATGAACCAGAAAAAAATTTGTGTCAGAAACTATTTCAGTTGTAAAACATTTAAATGTGGGAAAAAACTAGGTTTACACTGTCCATCAGAAATGGATGACTCCATAAGCAATGCATCCTTTGGCAGGGGCTGCTGGCTTTCCATCACATATTTCACGTCACTCTTTCCATATGGGTAGCTGACTTTTCTTATGAGATTTCTCCAATTAAATTTGATTTGAATGTGTTTCACAGTATCTTCAACAGCATGTAAACCACTAAATGTCTGGATTAAAAAAAGAGGAAAATGAGAGAGCTTTCCCAGCAGCTGATTTACAGATTGTTGTTGCTTTATGCTGTATGGAGTGCAAGCAACACAATAAATAGCCAAAGAAGACACCTTGGTAAGGAGGTACCTTGTGAGTGTGAACATAAAATTTGTGCTACAGCCCATATTACATGCGCTGTTTGTGGAATAGATTCCTATTTTCCCTTTATAGAAGAGTGAGGTTGACTGTAGTGAAAAAGGGAGTCACCTCTCTGCAGAACATGGACCAGGAAAATATCTGCTTCAGAATAAAGATTTTGGCATTTCTGTTCACTTTCTGAGATTCTATTTCTGTGTCATTTTTATGTGACATTTTTGTTTGCACTTACTGTACGGCATACGTAAGGTTATAGGCTTAAGTTGTTTTAAGTCCTATGAACTACAAATGAAACTCAGAGCTATTCTAATCTCAGATGACTCACTTTTTGGCCAGTTTTTCGATGGTGTAACATGTCGAGGCTGCTTAATGCAATAATTCACTTTCCGAATTAAAAAGAAACCAAGAAAAAACGAGGTCAAAATCACAATTGGGTAAACATACATAATTATAATTCTTGATTCTCTTCTACAAACATTCCTTTCTGTAGTTGTGTTGCTGTATGAACTAAGATGTCATAGAAAAAAAAACTTTCATTTAATTCAGCATACAAAAATGAAGGAACAAACTAAAGCAGAAGCAATGTAAAGCATCTGATTTGTTCCACATTTCCATTTTTTTTTTAGCAAAAAATGTCTACGCTTGTATAATTTCTTTTTTACTGTCATTGATCTCCCAAATGGTTAATCCCAAAATCCTCACAAAATTCCAGCTCTGTTTTCTTTCCAGAACACTCCAGTTGGATGTGACATGTATGCTTTGGATGGGGTGGAATTTGGGTGGGGAAAGATGATGAAAGGTCAAGAGAAGTTTAAGAGGAAAACAGCCTTTCTAAACACATCAGTATTCATGGAGTTTGGCATTACTGACCCAACCACTGAGATCTAAAGTTTATGTCTCATTTCTGTGGGTAAAATCAAGGAAATATTTTTGACAGTGGATTTAATGAGCGTTCCAGTCCTTCTTTAGAAACTACTTCAAAAGCTTTAATTAAAACTCTTTTTTTTTTTTTCTCATTGTTTACACACTGGTCTTTGAGCTCAGTTATAGATCTGAAACAGCATAAATTAACCTCTGTTAATACTGGTGACATTTCATGGAGAGACGGGTAATTTTCATTATGCTTTCTTACCAATTTGTAGGTTCCGTTCCTCATTACATTAAAAATGGCAGCCAGCAAACAAGTCCACTCCTGCATACTCACTAGTCACACCAGTGACTAGTAAAGCTCAAGAGCTGTAAGATACTTTGACATTTCCCTGGAAAGCAGCAATGTAGTTGATATCTGTCCTATCTCAAGGTAACTATCATCAGCAGCGCTGAATTTGCATTGGGTTTTACATGTAGGTCGCAGCAAAGTTAGTTGACAGAGCATTTTATTCTCTCCTTTGAGTCATTTTCAATGCTCTCCTGTGGGCCAGATTATCCATGTGGATTTGGAAACACAAAGGCCTCACCTTTAACCTGACAGAGATAGAGGAGCAGCAGAGCCATGGAGGTTTTCCTTCAATTCCTACTAACCAAGGTCAAGCTGTGCAAATACAACATCTTCACTACAAACCATAGCCCAAAAATTTCAGGATGATGTCAAAGAGGTGAATGATGCTGAAGCTGACATAAACTGAAAAGAAGATGAACAGTTTGAATATTTTGCTGTTGGCCGGTTTTCCTGGTCAACTGGAGAGGTCTCAGAAGACTGGAGACTTGCCAGTGTGACTCCCATCTACAAGAAGGGTCATAAGGAGGATCCGGGGAGCTACAGGACTGTCAGCCTGACCTGGGTGCCAGGGAAGGTTATGGAGCAGATTGTCTGGAGGAAGATCGCACGGCATTTGCAGGACAGCTGGGAGATCAGGCCCAGCCAGCATGGGTTTGTGAAGGGCAGGTCCTGCTTGACCAACTTGATCTCCTTCTATGATCGAGTGACCCGCCTGGTGGATGAGGGAAAGGCTGTTGATGTGATCTACCTAGACTTCAGCAAAGCCCCTGACACTGTCCCCACAGTATTCTCCTGGCAGCCCGTGGCTTGAACAGGTACACTCTTTGCTGGGTAAGGAGCTGGCTGGAGGGCCAGGCCCAGAGAGTGGTGGTGAATGGAGTTAAATCCAGCTGGCAACCGGTCACAAGTGGTGTTCCCCAGGAATTGGTGCTGGGGCCTGTCCTCTTCAGTATCTTTACTGATGACCTGGATGAGGGCATTGAGAGCACCCTCAGTAAGTTTGCAGATGACACCAAGCTGGCAGGACGCGTCGATCTGCCTGGGGGTAGCAAGACCCTACAGAGGGATCTGGACAGGCCAGATTGCTGGGCTGAAGCCAATGAGATGACGTTCAACAAGACCAAGTGCCAGGTCCTGCACTTTGGCCGCAACAACCCCAGGCAACGCTACAGGCTTGGGGCAGAGTGGCTGGAAAGTTGTATGGAGGAAATGGACCTAGGGGTATTAGTCGACGCTCAGCTGAGCATGAGCCAGCAGTGTGCCCAGGTGGCCAAGAAGGCCAATGGCATCCTGGCTTGTATCAGAAATAATGTTGCCAGTATGAGTAGGGAAGTCATTCTCCCTCTGTACTCAGCCCTAGTGAGGCCCCACCTCAAGTACTGCATCCAGTTTTGGGCCCCTCACTGCAAAAAAGACATTGAGGCCCTGGAGCGTGTTCAGAGGAGGGCAGTGAAGCTGGTGAGGGGTCTGGAGCACAGGCCTTATGAGGAGCGGCTGAAGGAAGTGGGGTTGCTCACTCTGGAGAAGAGGAGGCTCAGAGGTGACATTATCACTCTCTATAACTACCTGAAGGGAGGTTGTAGTAAGCTGGGAGTCAGCCTCTTCTCTCTTATAACTAGTGACAGAACAAGGGGTAATGGCCTCAAGTTGCACCAGGGGAGATTTAGGCTGGATGTTAGGAAATTCTACTTTTCTGAAAGAGTGGTCGGGCACTGGAATGGGCTGCCCAGGGAGGTGGTTGAGTCACCATCCCTGGAGGTGTTCAAGAAATGTTTAGATGTTGCGTTGAGAGACATGGTTTAATGGGATTATTGGTGGTAGGTGGATGGTTGGACTGGGTGATCTTGTAGGTCTTTTCCAACCTAGCTAATTCTATGATTCTAATATGGAAAATTCTAAATAAGAACTTTTATTTTTGTTACCATGAGGTAGTCAAGTAATCGGAGAAATAACCAAGAAAGGCTGTGAAAACTCCACCCTTGGAGGTTCCCATCCCACCTCTGCCTTCCAATTCCTGTTTCTATGAAATTTGGTTACTGTTTCGCAGGATGTTCTTGAAGTTCTGTTTAATTTTTCTGGAGATTACAGAGAAGTTGCATGAGCTAGGATTACTGAATATGGACTTAATTCTTATCTTCTCTCTTTACAGAGGTCTTCACTGTCTGTGGCAGGTTAAACTGTCCATATCCAGAAATAGAGAAATTCTGGCCTAGAATTATAATTTTGAAAATTTCATGTATGATGCTTGTGCCATAAGCATCAACATGTGAAGAAGAACAACAAAGAAGTCTAATTTCTGAGGTAGAGGTGAAATTACTGTGATCTTAAACCTGTGACTCTTATTGTACAGATCTAACTTTGCCTTGAGAAGCCTAGCTCTGTTCTGGGCTTAGGGTTTTTGTACTCTGACACAATGATATCTGTTGGAGTTATTATGGGCTTGACAATACAGATTGTTATTTCTTGGATGATCGAAACTTCACATAACCAGACAACTAGAATATTAATTTGATATAAGTATTGCCAATGTTTGGCTTTAAAATAGCCCTTATCAAAATGTAAAATGAAGGACATCTTAATCTTATTAAGACTGTTCTTAAATTGGGCAGTTGGACTAGGCAAAGCTTGTATGGGAAGACAACTTGAAAATGCAAGATTCAGTCACATAATACTTGAAAAGCAAACTTGCAAGGAATGATCATTATTTCATACCAACAAATGTATCACTAACCAACTGTACTAACAGATAATGTGGCAGCAGCAAACTGTCAAATTATATAGTGCTAGTTAAACCTTATTACTTTGTTAGGCACAGCTTACTGAACAGCCACTGTGCAATTGTCTGCAAAAACTTGACGGTTCTTACAACTGAAGCCGATTGAAAACAGGAGACTAGAGTTCTCCTTTATATCAGTTACAAAAATCATCATGGTTTTTTTCCAAAGAAGTATAAACATGATACATCAGATAAGAACAACATGTGATCAGTGTTTATATTAAAGAGAAAAATTGTGTTTCTTCAATAAATGTGCTGTAGAGAAAAAAGAAGCAAGTGAATGAGAGACATTTTAGTGCACTCAGAACTTGAACCTGTGCTTACATGCCTAATGTAAGATTTTAGACTGTTATTGTAAAAAAGACTCTTTTAAGCCAATCATTGCTATTCAAATAAAAGGTTAAATTACAGATACCTGGGACTAATAGGACTTTTCCTTAGACAAACTTCCCACAAGTGTAACTGTGATTTTCAAAGTTGAATTTTTAAAATTACACTCCTTAAACCACAGCAGGTCTCCTAGTTAAAAACCTGACTTGGCCTTCAGATACCAAGCAGGATAATATTTCTTTCAAGTGTCTGCGAAGTCAAAGAATGAAGTAAAGATGAAGATATTTTTGTTTTGGATCCTAAGCGTAGATCTAGAGACTTTATTTCCTGCCATTCCAATGTAATAGATTTTCCTTCCACATGACAGAGAAAACTTGAAAAAATGTAGGTCACTCCAAAAGAAAAGCCTCCTGTTTATTTCCATGGAAACTTCAACAGATACAAAGAGTGCAACAACTCTGAAAGAGCAAATTCTCAGCTACAAAATGCTATTTTTCAGTATAAACACCACCATGAACTGATTCACATAAATGAGTTGATCAAGACAATCTTCATTTTGTGATGTGACGGCTGTGTATGGCTGTTCTGAAGATGGCATCTCTCTGATGTCACTGTCACCATGTCAGATGCTGACATTGTGGCCAGCATAACAAAAGAGGAGACATTACTTTCAGAGGAGCTCTGCTACATAAATTCTAAAAATTCATAAATTTTTCTCCCAGCCCACAAATGTTGTATGTGGTCATGAAACTTTAGGGGGTTTAATGAACAAAATGAGACTGTATCCTTTCTTTACTGAGATCTTAGAGCTGAAGTATTATTTTCAAAGTTTTGCAATGTCAAAATTCTATGAAAGATGGCTCATCTCTTTATAATAGAATTTATTTTCTCACTGTCCTCTGGGAGTGCTTTTCAGATAAGTAACTATTATGAGAAAACTAAAGTAAATCTTGAGTACATCCTAAAATTATGAAATATGAAATTCAGGGCAAACAAGAACTGAACTCCCCTTGTACTATGCTTGACTGATGCATGAATCCCAGTTCTGTCAGAACTGAATAAGAGTCATAGATCTTTCTTCTGGATAATTCGACAAATCCATTCATAATCTGTAATTTCCATAGTAAGTTTTTGAGATGGATATGTTTACCTTCAAATTATGCAAATTATTATATTAAAGGCTCATATATTAAAGACTCCTGACATATAGGTCACATTAATATCTACCTACAATATAAATGAGAATAAAGGCTCTGCCAAACAGGATAACAGAGATAAGACAAATATTTTGGGTAAAAGAAATGCAGGGAAGATTCTCATGTGAATCATCACCAGGCTGAGCATGGTGTATCTTCTGTGCATCTCTGCTGAGAGACTTCTGACTTAAAGAATGGGGCTTGCAGACCTTATAGTCCTGTTGTAAGATTCTTTTGGTAAAATCTGACTTCAACCATCCATGTCTTCAAGACATACTCCAGGTAGGTTCTTCAACCTAAATCCACCTACGTGGTTTCCCTCTAGCTACCTGATATTTGGCTGTATCCTTTCTGCTCTGTATACAGGACATGAAGACAGTCTTTCCCCCTTAACCTGCTGATGGAAAGTGGTTCATTTCCACACCTGTTATGTATATCAGTGATATGTAACAAAGATACTATAGATTATCTGGAATGAGGTGGCTGTACCTGTTCTGCAATCACTCAACTATGAGTCTTCTCTTGGCAAAGGATGAGGTTCTACTGCCTTGAAACATTGCCATTTCTGTTAGTTCCATTGTTTTACTTTTCTTTCAGTGTTTCAGTGCCCCCAAAAAACAGGAAAGTTGTGAAACATCCTATGAAAATGTTTAAATAGTCTGGTTCTGGAGGCGGACGTGGCATTCAGCAGGAAGTAGCCTGAGGTTGCAAGGCTTGCTGAGCATTTGCTGACAAAGGAAACCAGGTGTCTTACACCAGAGGTGCTTGGAATAAAAGAGTGTGAGTGAAGTCAGATGGTCAGGAATTAACTGAAATATAAGACAAAGTGTCTGTATAGGCACATTTTGAAGGTTACTCTCATTGGAAATAGGACCCTGCAGTGGACCAGCTGTAGTAGTATCTTACAGGCTCTTGCAACTTCCAAAGAGTGTCATTAGCTGCTTTTCCTCAAGGGTTGATCTAAGCTTTGGATACTGGCTGGCTCTTGACTAGGGAGGATCAGCAATTCCTTCAGCAGGTGCTGGGGAAGGGCCCATATGAGATGCTGCTGATGCAAGAGTGTGAGCTCCCAGATATTTTGCTGGAGGGACAGGTGGAGTTTGGGAAGTGGGGATTCCTGAGGTGAAGGAAGTTTCTGACTCCTGGTACCAGAAGGATGTAGGGCTGGGAGATGTATCTACCAAGGCTCCCAAGATGTCTGAATATAAGACAGCATGTACTTTAGTTTCATGTGTGCCAGAAGGACTTATTTCTCTCCTTTAAAGCTCTCCTCCAGATCCAGCAAGTGTTCTCCATAGTTTCTTTACTAAGTACAAGTCAGCATCCCATTCCTATATCTCTTAAGGAGGTGAAACCCCTCATTATTGTCCCCACTTGTTGGTATCTTATGTTTCCCAGTTCCTGTCTAATTTCTCAGTGTTGTCTTTGTCTGTACTTGACCTATTCTGACTCAGAGGATTGTCAGATATTCATGAAAGGCAGATCCTGCTTGACCAATCTGATCTCTTTCTTTGACCAAGTTACCCACCGGGGGAGGGAAAGGCTGTGGATGTAGTCTACCTAGATTTTAATAAAGCTTTTGATGCTGTCAACCACAGTGCTCCCCTGGAGAAGGTGACAGCCTACAGCGTGGGACTCTTTGCTGGGTCTGGAGGAGTGGGCCCAGAAAGAGTCCCAAATGGAGTTAAATCCAGCTGTCAACTGATCATAAGTGGCGTTCCCCAAGGGTCTGTACTGGGGCTTATCCACTCTAATACATTTACTGATGATCTAGATGAGAGGATTGAGTGCACGCTCAGTAAGTTTACAGATGACACCAAGCTGGAAGTGTCGAACTGCCTGAGGGTAAGAAGGCCCTTCAGAGGGATCTGGACAGGCTGAATTGTTGGGTTGTGTGAGCTTTAACGAGACCAAGTGCTGTACTTAACACTGATGAGGATACCCCTCTAGTACTGTCTTCACTTTTGAGGCCTCACTACAAGAGAGGCACTGGAGTGGGTCCAGAGAAGGGCAATGAAGCTGTGAAGGGTCTGGAGCACAAGTCTTCTGGGAAGCTGATAAGGGAACTGGGATTGTTTAGTCTGGAGAAGAGAAGGCTCAAGGGAGACCTTTTAGCTCTCTCCAACTTCTTGAAAGGAGGTTTCAGACACATACCAAAATCCTTCAAGCAGATGCTAGCTCCTTGACTATTTCATAGACTTTTGTGCTGTTAACACTCTTATCCTGATGACTGCAGATCTTCACTGTTTCAGGTATGACTTAGTTCATATTACATTTTGTGGCTGTTCTTAACAAGGTTGCCTTCCTTAGAGGTTTAACTTCATTGTCAGAGTTGTTATATTCATCTCTAAAGTGAAAACGTGATACTTTTCTAGAGTAATGAAGTGACTATGCAATCATTCATATCCTCCAACAATGGTGTTTTTCATCTTTTGCTGAAATGCAGCTTTAGAGAAAAGCATATTAATTCCAGTACTATCTGGGTTAGGAACCAATCGTTTTGTGTTTCAGCAAAAATATGCTATCTTTGGGAAACAAGGAAAGTAACTATGTAAAGGAAGTGGGTGTATATATTGCTCGCACAAATGTCAATTATCTGATTGGCCAGGTAGCATCGCTGAGAGGTGTTCCCCACAGCTCTCTTGCCCTGACCCTGGCTGTCAGAGCTTAGTGCTGGGCAAAACTGTATATTTCCAGAGGAAGGGCAGTTTCCATCTCAGGTGACGTATAGAACAAGGTAGCTGTATTTGGCACAAAATCTCATTTCTAATTAATACTTGCTTAGGCATTGCTTTATAACCCTTAGGGAGCATAACAGTCCTCTCAAATGACTGGCTTTGTCCCATGGTCTTAGCTCTGATTGGAGTAGAGTTGTGGTCACGTGAATATGGTAGCCAAGAAAATTAGCTTTATCAGCATTTAGCTTTATCCTTTTAGATTATCTGTATTTGAGGCTATGTAATGTTTAACAGAGGAAAACAACAGCGTGAGTAAAGCAACAAGAAAGCACAATCCATGCAAGTGCAGGACTCTTCTGAATGCAATGTAAGTACCCAAATATCTTTACTTTAAAGATTTTGATGCAGCTATATGACATTTAGCTAGTGAGTCATGAAGCAGATCTGCTTTCAAAAGGCAATACTTAGTTTCTAAGCACTCAAATGACAGCAGAATTTAATTTCCAAGAAACACTGAATAGCAAATTGTGGAGATACAGCAGCACTACAACTATAACTCTGCTATGAATATTTATCCAAAATACCTCTTTCATATCTGGAAGAAATCTTACATAAGGAGAAGTAAAATACTCTGACTTCCCAACAATCATTCCAGTTTAATGTCATTACTGAGGTTCTCTAAAGTTTATGATGTGATAGCCAAAACTCTGAGGTGAATGATGTGTCTTATTTACACCAGCGTGGTCCAAGCAGGATACATAAAGTTAACTTTGATTAAAGGAGGATTCCCTGGTCATACAAAGTTTAGACAGACAGGATAGGCCAAGCCTACTGCAGTGGCCTCACTGTTTCATCACCATGGTGGGGCTGGACAGAGGAACTCATCTGGAAGACATGCCTCAGTTGAGCGATGGTTTAAAATAAAGCAATGTATTGTGATCTAATCAAGGATTAAAGCAGAAAAATGTCACTCGCTCACTTGTGATTACTCACTTTACGTGTTAAAAGGAGTCAGGAATGAGAAAGATGATGTTTCAACTGTTGTAAACTTTTATTGTTTTCCATTGACATAGCTCTGTCATTTGATGTAAACCTCTTTCAATCACAAGCATCATGATAAATCTGAGAGTTCTTAGAGGTAAATGTAAGAGACATAAGAGTTGTTTCTGATGTGTCACCACATCATAAAATGGATCTACAGTGAGATGAAAAAAAACAATGAACCTTTTAATTTACTCTCTCCCTCTGAATCATGTTTTACTTTAATAATCATATGCTTCTCTCTCCACAAGCATCCAGTAATGAGGGACTTGTGTAGCTGAAGGAAAGTGGAATAGAAGTGGGCAGTAGTAGAGATGAATTGCATCTAAGATCAAAGCAGGAGGGTTTCAAAACCATGTCATAATAAAGGAGCAGGTCAGGATATTAACAGTGTTAATAGCTGTTGCAGGTAGTAGCAGATATAAATAAAAGATGAGATGTTGACATGACTGTACTCCAGGGTCCAAAACAATTTATTTTTGTCCACACAGTAGTTGAAAAGAACGATGAAGGCCTTCCTCCTGCTATGCTTGCTGTTGGCCATACTTTACCCTGCAGTCCCCAGCATGAGACAGCATGACGACCACTATGATGAGCCTGAGGCAACTCACCTCCACAAGCAGCATCCTCATGAGAAAGAATCTCTTGCATTCTGCCAGCATATAATCCCCAGCAACACAGACTTTGCCTTCAGGTTTTACAGGCAAGCAACTGTCCAAGCACCTGGCAAGAATATTTTCTTCTCCCCAGTCAGTGTCTCTGCTGCCTTTGCCCTGCTGGCCCTGGGTGCCAGAGCCACAACCCAGGCTCAGCTGCTGGAGGGGCTGGCCTTTAATCTCACCAACAGCAGGGAGGAGGAGATACACCACGGCTTTCATCATCTCCTCCTCTTACTGAACCGTCCTGGCAGCCAGGTGGAGCTGAGCATGGGAAATACCTTATTCATGGACAAACACCTGAAGCCACTGAAAACATTTCTGAAGGACATCAAAAACCTGTACAAGGCAAAAATTATTTCTAGTAACTTTCAGAATTCTACTGAGGCTAGAAAAGAGATCAATGACCATATAAAAAACAAAACCCATGGGAAGATAAATGAAATACTTAAAGACCTCAATCCAAACTCTTTAATGGTACTCGTTAACTATATTTATTTCAAAGGTAAGTTCAGTTATACAGATGCTACTGCAATATCCAAGTTTGCCTTGGACTGAAAAAAAATCCCAGATTATTTCTGAATTATTTTTAAAAGAAAGAGAGTGTTAAAATTATAAGAAACATTGAAAGTTCTCATGCATTGAAACCTTTTACTATATCTATATTTTTTCTAGCATATTTTTAGGCTTGTAAGCACAAAAATTCACTTATTTGCAATCTTCAGGTTTTATGGAATTACTAGAGCACAGCAAATTTATGCATTTGTGGATTTTTCTATCAGACTTCTGTTTTACTTCAAAAATTATTCTGCAACATGTATATATCCAACATGAAGAAAAAATAAATTCTAAATATTATGAAAAATGACAGAACTTGAATTCACTTACAGTCCAGGCTTATTAAATGGGTACATATCTATGGAGTTGGGCTGTAAATGTTCCACAGCCACTCATCGCATGATATATACACCCCAGGAGGTACTTGGGAATGTGCTTTAGCAATGATTAACTTCTTCTTAAAGGTAATATTCATTTGGAGCAGCAGGACATAAGTTGAATTTACTGCCCAGAAAGGTGTGTTAGGAAATAGAATGGCATTCAATAAAATAGCTGTTACTTCCAGTACTCTATAAAATCTAGATACCCTAGTCAGAGGTGTTTCCTTGTGGTGGGACAGGAAGGAGTTCAAACTTATAAAGTAGTTGGAAGTACTTCAGTGTTAACATTCTATTACTTATTTTTCAATTTTTTTTTCTATTCAATCTTTAAAAAACAAGTGCACTTAGTTCTAAAATGACAAACTGCGATCCCTGTGTATTTGTTCAGTGAATGACTTAATACAAATAAAATACCATTGAAAATCATTTGAATAAACATGAAGAGAAATCTGGAATGTTAAATCCTTAGAAGCCCCATTCCACTTTCTGTAATGAAGTTATGATCAGACTCAAAAGTTCAGGTTGTTCTTTCATTGACACTTTTCCTTAGTACAACAAGACAAGGAACAGATGAAAAAGCATGGAAGGAGCTTAACATGTCACCTTTAAAAAGACAGTCATCTGCTGTGGAACTTGCATAACAAGCAAAGTGGTTGTAAATTAACTCATTGGATCCCAGTCAGGCGCATTTTATTTTCTTTTTCTTCAAATTTTTCTTTTTCTTCAAATAAATTTAAGATAACAACATAAAGTCATTTTATTTGATTTATCTGACTTGCAACATCTTTCTGAAGTTTAATCTTAGATATTTGTTTGTTACTTCAACACATTATAGCAGAGATGATAGGGAACAAGACCTTGAATAAATTTTGATTACCTCTGATCTTCAAGTATGAGCATAATTGATACGGATGTATTTGGTGTAAGTTAGTCTAGACTGTATTAATACATCCTCCTTGAATTAAGCGTATAACTATATTCTTTCTCTCTTACTTTTAAGCCTACTGGGAAAATCCTTTCAATATGAAGGGGACTCACAAGGATTATTTCTATGTGAATGCAAAGACTTTTGTTGAAGTGAAGATGATGATTCGAGATAGCTTTTATGAAATATATTCTGACAAGAAGCTGTCTTGCAAGGTGGTGAAGATTCCTTACAAGGGAAATGTTTCGGCATTGTTTATCCTGCCCAATGAAGGAAAAATGAAATGGCTGGAGGATGGCCTGATGAAAGACACAGTGTCTAAATGGGAAAAATCACTTGAAAGACGGTAAATTCCAATTTGATGCTTCACAGTAGTCAGAATCTGAGGTCTAAACGCTGTTATCAAGCTTTACAGTTATAAGCTTTTGTTGTTCATTAGAGGTTTAAGTAATGGGACAGGTATCAATGAACAGACTAAACAACTTGATTATTTGAATCTCAGCAGCAATTTGAACTAGCACCACTTTGTCATGAGGGAAGAGATTTGTGAGCTGGGAAACTCAGCTTCTCTTCCTATACATTTTTTATTTGATCTTCAGTATCGCCATTTCCGTTTCACAAATATAATATGTTAACAGTGGTACTACTGTGACATAGAAACCAGATCCTTTGAAGGGAATGGGGTGTGATTTCCAAAAGAAAAACCTTGAGGGCTAGAAGGTGAACTCAAATGTACCCCCAAAGGTGCTGGAGCTACCACTGCTTGTTGTTCATTTCAGAGGTGGTTATAAGATTGAAAAACAAGCCCTAAGTAATATCTTTCTTCTACATTTTCCCATCATCCAGACCACTGTCTTCCCACATTTTTGCTGCCATTTTTTCTATATTTAAAGTCCGTCATTTTAGCATGGAATTACCTGCAAGTTGGGAGACTTCAAGTCATACCTTGATTGTAACAACTACAATTCTCTTTTGAATTAATAGGAGGATGGAAGTGCATATTCCAAAAGTATCCATTTCTGGCACCTATGACTTAAAGAAGATGGTCATGAATCTGGGTGTAACAGATGTGTTTTCTGATCAGGCTAATCTGTCTGGAATCACAGGAAAGTCCGATCTGAAGGTTTCAAGAGTAAGTTGGTCAACAGAAAAGTCTGTGGATTCATCATTTGTCTTGATTTAAGCTGTGTTCTGGAATATTTCTTACTCCTGAGAATGATTGATATTCTGTGAATTCAAACATTTTAGCTAGTAGAGTAACTTTCAATTCTTTCAGACTTATTCAAGATCTGGAGATTAGAATACTGTCTTCCTTCTGGTAGCCTGGAGTTGTAGCAAAGGCTGAGAAGCTTATATAAATTTTCTCAGGAAGAATATAGTTTCAGCATGCAAATGGAGCCTTCACCTATGGGGAATTCTTCACATGAGCATGCCTAGTACAAAAAGTGGCCTTTTTTCTTTAATGTGTGCCTAGGCTGCTAGAGTATGGTTAGGTTGTGGTTGGAACTGATGATCTTGAATGTCTTTTCCAACGTGAGCAATTCTATGATTCTGTGATTCTATGTGATCCTATAATTTTAAAGGACTTTCAAACTATTTCCATAGAAGGCACTGGCAAGTGCTAATCACACAAGAGCGACCAGGCTAGAGGAAAGCATTCTGTTTCCTGGGAAGAAAAGATAATGCGAAGATAAATTAACATTCTTATGGGCACTGTGACAGCAGTAATTATAACATTACATTATCTTGGTTTTAGTGAAACAAATGTTGAAAACGCCAACAAATTTTGATACGGAGATTTATTTTCTACCGGCAAAAGTGTAATCCATGAGGTATTAGGGATACATGCAGAACAGCTCTGGAGTTTGACTTCTTTTCCCTCTGAAACAGTCATTCCTGATCTGAATTTGAGTGCTCTGCTCTGACTGCAAGGTGAGCAGTCACTAAGCTCTGTGTGCTGGATACACACAAGCTGAGGAATACTGAATGGAACAGAACTTACAGAGACAACATTGCTAAAACACCTACCATGGACTAAGTTTCCTTCTTCTTAGTTCATGACCTACCAGTCATTTTAGTGCAAGTCAGATGGTGAACTAACTTAGTGCTAATTTTAGCCATTCCACCCTCATCCTGTGTGTACAGTAATACTTGCTGTGTTTCCTTGTAGGCTATTCACAAGGCTCTGCTGAATATTCATGAGAATGGCACAGAGGCTGCAGCAGTCACTGGCACAGAGTTTGCTCCTCATTCTGTTCCTCCTGTTATAAAGTTCAACCGTCCATTTTTGCTGTTGATTGTTGATCAATACACTCAAAGTATCCTCTTCATAGGAAAAATTGTAAACCCACTGAAAAATGATTGATCGGTGGCTGGTCTTATTGATTTGAATTGCACATCATGCATTGATAGTCTGATGTAATTAAAATTATATCAAATCTGTTAGTAATGATTTTATTTTTCCAAAAATAAGTGAGACAAGAATGTGGTCATTCTTAAAGTCACTGTCCCTGCTCCCTCCTCCAGTAGAAAGTAACTACCCAGATATGCGTACTGGTGAATTATGAAGCAGTGTATACATCAATCTTCTAATGACCAGTATAGTTTATCACTGAAAAATAAGGTAAGTATCCAGCTGAGAGAAGCAGTTTAAAGCATTTTCAGTGTATAATGAATGAACAAGCAGGCTGCTTCTAATTAATGAGTACTAAATTAGGAAAATGCTGTTGTTTTCTCCAGCTGTCTGCAGCTCTTACCAGGTCCTGGTCCTGGAGATATGACATGGAAATTTAGAATATAAATGCAGTCCACCTGGGGATATCTTAGGTTTTCTCTACCACATGGATAGTATTGATGGAAAAAGTCATGTATTTGCATGAGAAAACGATTGCTCAGCACTCTGAGGATGTCTGTACCAATCTGACATCTCCTAGTGCAGCCTTATGCATCCAATGTAGTGTCAAAATTCAGAGTCAGATCTTGGCAGTTGTGTGGGACTGGAGCACCAAGGTATCAGCCTGACTCCTTCTCTGTTCCATCCTTTGGATTCAGCAGCAGCAACTATTTGAGAAGTGTTAAATACATTTATCCTTCTCAGTATGTTGTTTCTCATTTTCTTATAGTTGGACTCTATAGACCATGAGGGCAATTTGATATTGGAAGTTCCTTTGTGGAACTTGACCTTTCTAAAGCAACTGTTACCCACCACACTAATCTTTGCAATTAGAGCCTTGGTTACAGGATATTCAGGCATATTCATGTTCACAGAACTCCCTTGCCTAAAGAGAGAAAATCCCACATCTCCAACATCCTAATTAGTCTGAAACTGCAAGAGGAGAGTTAGCATTAGACCTGGAGTGCTTTTAAGGATATATTCCTGGGGGTTAGAAATCCATGTCTGCTCCTCCCTGAGCAGAGGATGGTTTAAAGTTGAGTTTGGCAAATAAATCCTAATAAACTCTACAAAGCATGCTGTTGAGTGGGTGGTGGATGAAGCAATGATAATCAGTAACATTGGTAGGTCTTCTAGGAAAAAGGAGACGTAACTTCAAATTATACTGTAGGGTGGGAGGATAGTGATCATTCCCTTCCAGACCTTTGAAGGACATGTCTTTTGCCATGCCCTCAGTCAGATCATTCATAGCTTATGGCGTGAATGCTCAGAGCTGTCAGCTTCGTGTTGGCTTCTTCAAGTCTACCTTTAAGGCAGTGAACACTTGACAAGCATCCTTATGTGGAAGCAGTGGCTAAAACAGACACTCAACAAGTGTTACATGCAATATAGATTTAAACTTGTTGTTCATTAAGAAATAATGGTTCAGAAGGGATAGGTTATTAATACCTGGAAGTGATAAAAGAGACACTGAGATTTAGTACGATCCCAGAGTTTACTTCTATGCTTGTAAATAAAGTGCTTCAAGATCTGTACTCTAGTCTTGAGTTCAACTGCCTCAATGCAGTTGATTTCCATGTTGCTTAACTCTGTCCCTGCAAGACACAAGGGCTGTTTATTGGAAATAACCTCAGGTTTGCTTTAAACCCCTCCAAAATATCCATGATATGCCTGGAAGGATTGCAGCTGGCGTGAGCAATACCTGCACCAGTAACTGTGCTAAAAATGTAAGAAGATGAGTGGTTGTAGGCTGATGGACATGGCTGCGCTCCAGAATTACCTGGTATAATGAAGCCAGGATGACAAATAGGAGTGGGAAACCTCCTCTGTTGTTCAGCCTTATAAGCTCCTGCCCAGCACATGACATTTCTCTGAATGCTACTTAGTTTCCGGTCGAGCTGAAAGGCCTTCACCAGCTACTTGTCAAAAATCAGGAGGCCAGGAACCCTTTTCCCATCTTTGGAACAAACTTAGTCAGTTCAGAAAACACTCTGTGAAACAAATGCGAGCCAAAAACTATAAGACTACCATGCATTTGCCATAGATTTATTTTGGTGCTTTCTTCTGACCAGTGCTTTGAGTCTGCTGTATGGATATTTTCAAAAGGTTGCCTCTTGTTAAGGATTTGCACTCATCCTCAGATAACACAACAGTATTCTGATGATGTAAATGCCTAAAACGCTTCACAACTGAGCACAGAAAGATACACAAGCTTAATTCTATAACATTGGTATGCAAATGAATTTAGATGCAATTTAAAACTTGATACCACGTAAAATGGAGACATAACCACCACTTAGGCTGTTTTTTTTTTAACTAAACTTAAAAATCTTAAAGTGTTTTGTAATGAAAGTCTGCCTGTCGGTCTTCCTGATGAAAATGTTCAGGGACCTGCCAATTTTTGACAGTTGTGCAATCTATTTGCCTGAGGGTGCCCTGACTGCAAACCGGATTGAGTTGTCAGAAAATGGCCATTGGAGAGTCTCCTTTGGCAGCTGGATCACTTTCTTGAGAAATGTTCAGCAGCCAGTGCTAACGTCATGCAGCTCTCCTTCCAACAGCCATGCAGGAGCACAACACATGGAGGGGATGAGGAGCACAGCTCCCCACTCCTCAAATCTGACAAAGACACTAAATAAAGCATACAGTATATACACTAATGCCACTGTCAAACTAGTGCTGAATGAGAGATGAATCTAGATCCCCCATGATAACTTCATTCTCATAGTGCCAGACTGAAAGAGAAACTCATATCTTTCTATTGCTTTTTTTTTTTTTTTTAGAAACGGCTTTACAGCCAGATGAGAAAGACAAATTTTGCTATAACCTCATCAAGTAATAACCATAGAAGGTCTCAAAGGGCCAGATGAATGAGTTGTTTCAGGCACTACACTCAGATACAAAATCTGTTTACATCAAGAAACCTTGAAGTTGTTTTAGTTTTTCTGTACCCATGTCTGCAAATACGCATTTGACTATTTTGCTGCACTGTTGTCCCTGACTCTCACCAGCCAGTGGCCACAAGCAGAACAAGAAAACCATACACCTCAGGAGCAGCATCCACTTAGAGGAGAACCTTTTAGTTCCTAATGAGAGATTATTCCCAGCAATGCAGACTGCCTTCAAATTCTACAGGTAAGTGAGCATCCAGGAACCTGGCAAGAACATTTTTTTTTCTCCCACATCAAAATCTCCAGTCGTTGCCCTGCTGCCCCCACTGACTGGCTCCAGAGCTGCCAGCTGTGCTCATATGCTTGTCTTTAATCTCTCTGACATTTGGGAAGACTGTTGGAAAGACTATTTTCATTTACCATTGATTATTCTAGCTCCTAGAACTTTTTAAAAATTCTGAGAGTTTTGTATACCAGCTTTAAGTCCATGTATAATTAATCAACATCTTCAGTCAACAGTCCTAACTACTTGAATTTGATGTGTCTTTTAGAAAAAACAAAGAAATTCAAGACTTCGATTGAGTTTGAAAACCATATTTTGGTCCTGCAGAGTTTATCTACGATTGCTTTCTTTTTCTCACTTCTGATGCTAATAATATTGGGGAAAAAAAAGTTTCTCAACTAGTTTTGAAAAGCCTTGGCACTATCCAGAGGATCTACAATCTCTGTGTCTTTACATGGGAAGTTTGTGGATAACACATCTGTAAAACCTGAGATGAATTCTCACTGTGGGATATCCATCTTGAACATCAGAATGCTGGCAGATTGCCTTCAGTTGAATTCACATCAGGACTTAAATAAATGTGTGCTCTTGAAAACACTAGGACATTAGGCAGAATATTGTTTACAATATTGTTTTCAACAAAATGATGAACATGATCATCTGAAGTGAAACTTCTGTTGTGAGAAATAGAATCACACTCCGGTAATAAAATAACCTTATTTACATCTGAGATTCAACGCAGAAGAAAATAATAGTGTTATTTGATTTTGTTTGTATGACTTTTATCTAGCAAACTATGAGTTCATGTGAAATTTTAGTTCTGAGATTCCTATTGACTTAGTCAAAGAGGTAGAAAACAAAGAAGAAGAGGTCTGCTTTGTATTCTCCGTTCTGTCACTAACTTTCTCCTTGGCCTTCAGCTTTTTTTTTTCCTTCTGTCAGTCATGTTGTTTTGCAAATGAAGCCAGCAACATTTCCCTTATCCAATAAGAAACGTCTGAATATTTGTAAGACATACAGAGACTGTAGTTGGAATGCCCATTATAGAAATAAATAAAAATACATAGAAGAATTGATTTTTATTCTAGTTGCAGAAATTTTGCAACGATGCCCATCTCTTGATTTTAATTGAGTTATTTATGTCAAGGTGTTTATATATATGAACTTTTGCAGACAAGTTTTTGAAAACACACTCACACACACAGACACACACACAATAGCAGCAAGAAAAGCTTTTTTTATTCAAAGGTGTAGCACTACTTTTATAATACTTGTTATCCACTATTGCCATCTAAAGCTTACTCCCTTAATGCTGATTGGATATTTTTGCTGAAGCATGTAGCAGTGAAGCATGAAGCAGTATTTTCCATCTACTGACATATCAAAAGGTAGCTTATCGGATCATCTTAGTTTGCCATTTTCCCTGCGTCACGGGTACATTCTTTGGTCAACTAGTCCCTGTTCCTTCGGGGAGGGGGCCTTTCTCGTTACATCTCGTATCCTCGTAACTGCCTATTACAACAAGTTTTGAGTGATACATTTTTATAAGACAAGAAATGCCTGCATGAGGAATTATCACGTGAAGTTCAATCCTTGTTATCTTGCTGGTGTTTTTCTTCCATACACAAAAAAACACAGGATTTCCAGCTTATCCTCTTGTTTCCTGGTGACATCCATCCTAGGTAAAAGGTTTTCAGTGCAGCCATTTGCAACAATGCTCAGATAAAATAAAACAGCTTTACTTTCCCTGGGATAACACAGGTGTTGCAATCTAAAAGGTATCCATATGGGGTGATTCACTCTTCTATTGCATTCAACAGGAAAGAATCATGTTTTCCAAGAGCATCTATTTCTGATACCTATGACATATAGGAGCTTTTCAAAGGACTGAGTGTGGTTGAAGCATTCACTAATCATGCTGATCTAACAGGAATCACGGAGAAACTGATTGCTTCCAAGTTTGCAGGCAAAAATGTGAGTCTGATGTGACCGCTGGTCTAAATCTTGCCTATGATGAGACTTGGATAAGGATAAGAGGAGACGGTGTCTGGGATTGTTAAGCAGTGACAAGAACATATTCCCACTCTTCCTGACACTTGAGTGTAGCTGCATGACCTGAGAGAAAACAGAGGAATTGCTGCTCTTCCAAGCAGGTCCTCCCTAATAAAAGTAGGATCCTTCAAATGGTTATCCAGGCATTAGGGATGGGCTGATAGATTCATATTATCTATATTGGCAACCCAAGACTTGAGAAAAATAACTTGTATTAAGCAACACCATGCTTGCTTCTGCTGAACCTTGATTATTACGTAACACTGCAGTAAAATTTCTGGCAGCTTGTATACATCACGAGAAAGAGCTCTCTGAATACAGTTTCTGACCAAATCTATCTTGTAAGAGACAGTAATGACATAACATTTATATGCTGGGTATATTCCTATGTGTAAGAGGAACTGTAGAGTCACCTGGAGTTAAATCATGTACATTCAGCGGAAATAATTAGTCATTGTTTGTTAGGATGAGTGTCATGTGTATGTATTTCAATCTTAAATAACCTTCTAAATAGATGAACAGTGCCTCTTTCTCTCTGCTCACTCTGAGAGGGATACCACTATAAGTCATATGTGATAGATATATAAAACCTGTCTATCCTCTATAAATATATTTCCTTACTCCAGCTAACATTTTGCCATATTGAAGTCTGCTCCATCTGTTCTCCATTTTCTTATTTTGACAGCTTATCAAGCCATGTTGTTACTTTGCTTTTCATTCACTATTTCAATAATTTCCAAAATACTCATCAACGGCCTCTCAAAAAACTAACCACTACTCCTCTTGACAAACATTTAAGCAACAATTTAGTGAAGTCTTTGAAGAATGGTATGAGGGCTGCTCTGAAAGTAATGCCTCCTATTTTAATATGTTGGCCCATTATGTCAAAGACGGATGTCAGTGGCAGAGAGGTTCCCAATAATATTCCATTACATATTGTTGCCATATGACAGATGGCAGCAGAAAGACAGTATGGGACAATGGCGTCTGATATGGAAGTGCATCTAAAGCAAAGGTATGTCACTGAATTCCTCCAGGTGGAAAAAATTGCACCTACTGACATTCATCAATACTTGCCAAACACTTCTGTAGACCAAAAAGAGGATGTGAGTACAGTGAGGCAGAGAGTGGTTCAGCAACAGTGATAGCTTTGTGAGAAACAATCCACATTTCAGACGTACATGCACAGCTGCCAAACCATGGAACGGATAGCGTCTCAATCAGCTCACTCACACAAATCAGTTCATGGTGGTGACTGTACTGAAAAATAGCATTTTGTAGCTGACAATTTGCTCTGCAAAATAGTGTTCTTGAGGTCTTTGTGCCCATTGCAGTTTCCATGGAAAAAAATAAAAGGCATTACTTTTGGAGCAACTTAAGTAGTTAGAGTATATCTACAATGTGCCCTGCAATGTGCAGGGCAACACAGAGGTATCGAGCTGTTCCTGACCAAGCTTGTTGCTGCTTCAGTACCTGATCAGATGATATCCTTCTACCTGGATATCCCATGCAGAGAGTTCTGTAGGACAAACTACCCTTTTCACAACCCGACATTGCTCAGGACCTATCTTAGATTTCCAGTTCTTGTACTGTGTTGATTTCAAAAGCTCAAGGTAGTGTGCTAATGCAAAGCTCTTTTGCCCACAGATTTGTTTAAATGCAAGAGTAGCAAGAACCTTGCTCTTCACACTCTGAGCCCTAGATGTTGGCATCATTTCACTTATAGAATGAAAAAATGGGGTTACAATGTTTGATGTCTAGAAAAAAAATAGCTAACTCATTATTTGCTTAACAAATAAATATTGTTTGCTTTGATTAATATTTACCAGTGGACATTAACTTAATACCACCAAGCAAAACAGAGAATAGGGAAGTAGTGCTGTGAAAGAGAGGTCCAGCAGACTCTTTTTAAACTACACTGTAAGTACCATATTGTCTATGACCTCTGGAATTTAATACATAACATTTAATTATGAGATGATTTTATTTTGTATCAGTAATTGGAAATTTATCTTCTGGAAGCACGATCTATACATTGAGAGCAGGATTCAGTCAGTGATGCAGCTCTTAGATACTATGTCAGGATGACTGGGAGATGAGGTCCAAAGTGAATATTCAGCTGCCATTGACACCAAGGTGAAACATCAAACCTTTTCTCTACTACCAGAGTAGTAGATTTGCTTGCAACTCTATGTCCTTGCTACTCTAGGCTGATGGAAGACTACTGCAGGAGCTGAGAGTAACACACTGATACCACAAGCATCCTCAAACACTACAGAGAGCTAAGTGGCCTTGGGGCTGACACTAGTCTCTCTCAAAAGTTTTCTAGTATTATATAAAGAGAATTTACAGGATCAAAGTGGGTTGCTTTCATTTAGATTTTCCTTTTTTCTGTCTGTTGTTTTATCCAGCATTTTAGACAAACTGAGCACGGTTCCCACACTCAGCCCTGACACATCTTCAATCTCAAGTGTTTCATACAGGGCAGCCACATAAGAGGGAACCCAGATTTAACAACTACCCATGAAATGTTTGATATAGGACACAAACCTGGCTTTAGACTCAACATAAGGCAAACCATGGGGTAGATTCACACACTGTAGAATAATTATGCAATTGCTCTGAACAGTAACATCACCTCTGTTTTCCTGCAGTACACTATCTCCTTCATGTTTTTGAGATCGGTGATTTGAGACAATTTATATGAGAAGTCCTGTGCAGAACACACTTCTCCAATATCTCCTGAAAAGGGAAGAAGAGAAACTGTGGGGTTATGTAGAATTTGCTTGTATCAGTTGAAGGAAGAGGAATGGTCATCCAATTACCCATACACATACACAGCAATGTTGCATTTAAGATATTCAGGCAGCTTCTGCTATAGTTTTTCCTACTCTCTTGGGTGTTGGGTTTTGCAGCCTTATGGATATTTTATGTGCAATGAAGAGACACAATAAACTTTCTTGCTTTATCCTCATTTTACTGAAACATGTAAAATAACATGTTGACATGACACACCTCTTGAGTTCAGAGCTGCTGCACCAGAGGCAGAAAGATACAGTTTAAATGGTGAGGTATCAGATGGATTCTCTTGTATTATAAGTGACGATTTCTCTGTATTACTGCAGTGCATGAAAACCCAAGTCATCACTAGATCATGGCTTCTATACTCTGCCAAAGTGCTCATCAAATGCATAGGAGCAATATGTAAACTCAATCATGCACACAGATACCCTTAGAAATGCAATAATGTCATGCTGGTCAGACACAAGGACAATTTCAGATATGATACCTTACAAAAACCTACGCAGAATCAATTCTTCCCTGGTGGTGTCATGTTAGTATCTTGGTTGGAAACAAATAGAACAGGCTAGAAATGGACTAGCCATGAGGCCGAATAGAAAATAGAGCATCAATCCTAAACACTGGCATATGAAAATCTGTATTTGGAATACAAAATAAACTGTTTTTATGCAGGAAAGATAACATTCTCTACAAGATACTCTCTCTTTTGTCAACAGAATTGTCCAAAAGGAAAATGAAGTCTACACTGTATTTGTGTTTGTTTCTTGTTGGACTTCAAGTCCAGGCTCTTCCTAAGCCCAACTACAGTGACCAGAGGAAGAAAGAGAGACCTCATTCCCTAGGAGATCATTCCCATGAGAAAGGTGAAAACTTGGCTCACATCAAGATAGCCCCCAGCAACACTGAATTTGCATTTAGGTTTTACAAGCAGGTCATACAGTAGGGAGGTAACAAGAACATTTTCTTCTCTCCCTTGAGCCTTTCTACTGCCTTTGCAATGCTCTCCCTGGGGGCCAGATCAAACACACTCAGCCAGCTGCACAAATGCCTCACCTTCAACCTGACAGAGATGGAAGAACAGGAGATCCATGAGGGCTTCCAGCATCTCCTCCAGCTGCTGAATGACCCTCACCGAGAGATTCAGTTGAATATGGGCAATACTCTGTTTATAGACGAGAGACTGAAACTGCAAGAAAAATTTTTGGATGATGTCACAAATTTTTATTATTCTGAAGCTGTTTCTATGAATTTCCAAAATTCTGAAAATGCTAAAGAGGAAATCAATAACTACATAAAAGCCAAGACCCTTGGAAAATTTATAGACTTACTGGAGAGTCTTGATAAAGATACTATGATGATTCTGATTAACTACGTTTACTTTAAAGGTGAGTGAAAAACATTGGTTACAGTTATATAAATAGGCTCTGGAAGTCTGATCCAAACCCAAGGATCAAGGTTTTTTTCCCATGGTGAACCTACACTACCATCCAATTTAAAATATATCCTTCTTCTTTTAAATGACATAAGGAAATATTTGAAAGTCAGGTATAAAGAATCATATTTTATGAATAAAAAAGAAAAAGGAAAAAAAGAATAGATAGAAGTACCAATCAATAGTGTATCATCTCAAATGAGGCTCAGAGCTGAAAGTATTCAAAAAGGGTGAGCTTGGGAGCTTATCATCATTTTTTGAAAGGCACAGTTGTTTGGCTGTGAAGGACACAATCAAAATGATACATGAGTGATGCATAATAAAATTCCAGAGAATGCATAAGGTCAGTTCATGGAAGTTTCACCACTGACTTAGCAGATGAAGGCTCAGGTCTTCTCCTCAACGTGCATTTCCCTTGTGTGATTTTTATTCAAACAATTGAAATGATTCAAAGCTTCTCTCATTGCCAGGGAACAAGAATCCTTAAATTGAGATAGGCTAGTAATTGATTTTATCATTCAAATTTACTACCCTGAGCATCAACTATTGTGTTATGCACTTATTTGTCACTTCTTCAGCTTATTCAGCTCTATTCTCATTCTTTTGTCAAAAGGCTACTGGGAAGAACCATTTGAAAGTTATGATACCAGAGACGATGACTTCTTTGTGGATGCCAAGCATTCTGTTAAGGTTAAAATGATGTATCAAAGCACATACTATAACACCCATAGGGATGAGAATTTGTCTTGCTGGGTAGTAGAAATACCATACAAAGGAAATGCTTCTGCCTTTTTTGTTCTGCCTGATGAAGGGAATATGAACCCTTGGTGGAGGATGCTCTGCTAAAAGATACAGTGTCTAATTGGAGCCAATCACTTGAAGGAAGGTAATCCTTTGACTTCTTTCCACTGCTGCTTTTTTTTTAAGCACTAAAGAGGCCATAAATATTCATGCAGGCAAGGTAAATCATAGGATGCCACAAGGAGCTGCTAAACACAGCTCTGAGGAACACTGCATTGTGCAGCTCCCTCACCTCATGCAGCTCCCTCACCTCAAAGGAAGTATCAGGAGATTTTGCACATTGAGGAACCTTCTCCTCAGCTTCCCCAGATGCAGCAGTGGGAATGCTGCCAACAGCGGGGATCCTGCACTTGCAAACTCAGCCCTCAGGAACCCGTCTAGACAAGGGAGGATCCAACTGAAAAGAAATGAAATTTCTTTTTCTCCAGTCTGGATGACCTCTGATCAGACTGCGGGTGGTTAGGACTGGTACCTCAATTTCTGCTTCACTAATGTGGTATATATTTAGACCTTAGAAAGCCAGGCCTATGCTCCACAGGTAGCTGGCATGGATTCAAACCTCTTATATCAGCTATTGTATTGAAGGATCTTTTGATTGTAAACTCAATTTCCTTCCTTGTTTTTTTTTTTGTTTGTTTTTTAAAAAAAAGAATGATTGACCTGTATCTTCCAAAATTCTCCATCTCTGACTCTTATGATGTCAAGAGGCTGTTTTTGAAAATGGGTGTGATGGACATGTTCAGTAACAATGCTGATTTCTCTGGAATGGCAAAAAATACCCTCCTGAAAGTTTCCAAGGTAAGTATGTGAGCAGGGCTGGTGATCAAGAAATTTGCTGGCCCTCCTTACATGCTGGTTTTATCTTCAAAAATAGGCTGATCCCACTTCTAGATATCAGCCATGGCTCACTGACAGTAATGCAAGAAGTTCAGGGGTTAGATGGCTATTGTTCTTTGCAGTTAGCAATAAATTGTTTCTTACATAACTATCCCACAATCTCACTTTAAAATTTCTGACAAAGAGAAAAGATTTGGAAAGGATAATGGGAAAAATGTCACAAAAATTTTGCATAAATAATTACTACTAGAGTCATAGTTATGACATTAATTTGGGAATGGTCATTCTTATTCTGTGAATATGCCTTTCATACTGCATTAGCTGAGCACCTCAGAACTGGTTTGTCACTATTGTGTTAACAGAAAAAAAAAGTTTTTGTTCATACATTAATTGATGGAAAATGAAAACATTTCTCCTTGGTGTTAAATATTAAGGAAAAGACCTTACTCAAAGAAAGCACTGAACAATAAATGCTCTGCATGCTGCCCAGTCTGTTAGCAGTGAAGTTTGACTCTGCCAGAGTAAAACAGAAAGCTTTCTTTTAACTCAGAGCAAACTGAACAAGGGAATCTTTTTCTCACAACTTCTATGTTCATTCTGTGCTGTCTTTTGAAAACTATCTTCTCTCAATGTTAAAGCAAACCTGTTTGTCCCCAGCTGCTTCTCACTGTTCTGTGCCTAGATGTTTAATTTTTGTTTCCTTTCCAGGCAATTCACAAGGCCAAGCTGGATGTTAATGAGAATGGCACAGAGGCTGCTGCAGTGACCATGGTAGAAATGAAGGTTTTCTCTGCACTGATTAGTCCTCTTGAAATCAAATTCAACAGACCCTTCCTGATGATGATTTTTGACAAAAGCACATACAGCATCCTCTTCATGGGGGAAGTTGTGAACCCAGATGCCAAGGAAGACTAGGCCAGAGCACTTGAACTCCACAACAGAGAAGAGAGCTTGTACACATCTCAAAGAGTTCTTTGCAAAAAAAAAAAAGACCAGAATTGATCCCTTATTAAAAATTTAAAAAGAAAGAAGTAAATTTTATATTATATTATTCTTCTCTTTCAGCAGACAGCAGGGAAAAGCGGAAGAAGGCCATGTTTGTGAAATGTCCCAGGATAAATATACAGCAGTGGGATCTTTACAGACATTTCCCTACCTCATTCAATCAACGCTGGTGTCGTGGCCCCTTGCATGCAGACAAACCCTTCTCCCAGCTGAAAATTTCTCTGTCTCCCACATCTTGTATGTCTAGTCCTCATGTCAGAAACTTCACGGATCTACCAGCGTAAGCTGAGAAACCATCCTTCCCCTCTCTGATTCACTGTGAATTCCAGGATAAGTCGTCTTTGTCTCTGAAACCTTCTAAGTAATTGGTGGCTAAGGAGGGAAACAGAAACACAAACCCTTGAAATCTTTCCTTGCCTAGACGATAGATGCTCCTAAGTTCAGCATAACCCTTTTCCCTCCAGCCCAACTACTGTCTCCTACCAGCACAGACTCCTTGTTCCCATCTCCATTCCTCATTAGCTGCTCTAGATTAAAAGGCCCATCTTTTCTGTCTGGTTAAGAAGTCAGATTCTATGCCAGTGGAAGCTGAATGTCACTGCACTAACGGTCACCCTTAAAGTTCTTGTGCACATGCAGTAATGCCTGGGCTCCATGAGAGAACTGAATTTACTGGGCCTTCATGACAAAGCTGTTCTCTTCAAGCACATTGTTTTTTTTTCCTGTTTTTTTGTCTGTGCAGGAAAAAAAAAGAGAAAAGAAAAGAAAAAAGCAAAATCAAACATGTACTGCTAAATTAATTTGTAGAGCCTGCATACTAAGGCCATTTTCTCTTGGGGAAATACAGCTGATGAGTGGCAGATCACGTGAATTTCTTGCTACAACAGGAAGCCACATCTGACTTCCAGCTTTTCTGGAGCCATTGAGTTCTTTACTCTCTCATGGCTTGCTCACATCAGTAACTCAAAAACAATTGTAGGAATTTTAACAAGATTTTATGGTCCAGAAATTCCAAAGTAATGATGCTTAATTTAAATAATTGATGTTTTACTGTTGCTTCTCTTTTCAGCTTTGTTCTTCCATGATTCAGATGTTATTCTCCGTCAGCTATCTCCTCTAGAAACGACTCCTTTTTTTCCATCAAAAGTTATTCACTGCTTCCTCTGGATGCCACCGAGTCAGTCATTCCACAGAACTTCTTACTGAAAAATCACGTTATTCTTGCCCTTCCAAACTGTTTATCTCCATAGGGTACTAGGCCGAATGTAGTTAGCCACCCACTAATTTTGGTTGACAAACAGGAAGATGATTAACAACAGTCCTTCCTTCTGAGTGTCCTCTCTAGGTATCCATCAGGTTGACCTCTTTGTTGCCACACGAAAAAGCAGAGGATGATTCTAGAAACACAGTCCTAAGATAACTAATGGTAGTGGTACTTAACAGGGGCAGAGAACACTTAGATAGCACTAATGAATTGTCATGAATTGCTGTTTTGATCTCTTTAGTGTGTCCTCTCAGCTTCAAGAAATGATAGGCCTCTAAGTGCTTCACAAACACATCAACAATACCTCTACCAGTAAGCAAAACCACCAGTCTAAGCTCTGCTTTCCAGCTGAGGAGGGACAGGAATCAAAACTGGAGTTGTGGGGGACCCAGGCTCCTAGCCATTGCTAGAGAGTATCAGCTTCTAACGAGGCTGGGTCAGAAATGTTGAATGAGGCTGGGTCTGAATATGTCATGACAGGTCATATGGATGGGAGAAAACAGGAATCTAAGGAATGTGCTAATTTGTCATGAGAGGTAATAGAGACTTTCACATGGGCAAGCACAGACCTTATCCCAGACCTACTGGCAAATAAAAGGTGCTAGTCAGCTTATTCATGCAGACATAAAGATGCACTTAACACAAAATACTGTCTCTATAATCATCCCATTGTCTCTGTACTTTAAAGAAAGGAATACATTGAGGCCTGAAAAGTGTTCCACAGAAAATCTTAGTCAGCTATGCCTGTCTAATTCATTTTTGCTCTCAGGAAAATAAAATCAATTGTTCCAGCAGTGCTTGAAGAAGCAAGTCTCCACTCCTGGAGCTAAGCCAAGGATTTCAGCTCTGCACAGGGGTGCCAAGTTACCACGCTCGTTATCCAAACTTCTCAAACAGCTACAGAATCGTTGTTCACCTGCTTTGGGAGTGGTGGGATTTAGGTTAGTGGTTAACTGTGCACAGCTTGAGACACATTAGAGGAAAGATAAGAATGAAGGAAAATGGATAACTGCTCATATTACTTCAGTTTCTGCCTTCCCCTCTGAAACTTCTGGAAAATGAAAGCCAGAGACAATCTCATTCTTTTTCCTTAATTATAAATACAAGAGATCTGAAATAGGAACCTTTGCAAAATTCATGATTCTCTGCTTATAAGAATTGTGAGGTTTTCTTATGGAAAATAGTGCAAGTCCAGTTGCTGCCCTATTGATTAAAAGCAGATATTCAAGATGGAAAAAATATTTCAACGGAGAGAATAATTCCCAGAAATGGCTTTCTAACTTCCTTACAACTGTAAACAAGAAGAATAACAACCTAAAATTCTCAGATACTGTATGTGGAGTCAAATGAGGATGTGCTGTACCCATATGTTACCACAAGATAATGTCTCATTTTGTCCTCCACCAGCAAAGCACCTGCAGGTAATTAGACTCAGGGATATGGATTTTGGTGTTTTATGACTTCTCTTGTCGCCTGAAATAATACCATACATACCACAAACCCTTACCATCCATGAGTATTCAGATCTGCAAGGGATCTGCAAGCACAGTAAGGGGTTAAAGTAGACTCCTAACTACACTGGTTTACCTCCATTTTGCATATATTTTGACAGGAAGGGCTTTCTGTGCCTTCACTAAGCACCACTCTCTGCTACTTTTGGTATCAAGACCCTGTCATAGAAAATTACCGTTACCGAGGTGCTCAGAGACAGCACAGTTCTTGCCAGAGTCACAGGGAGCTTGACCTGGCATTGCCTACAGGCAGTTCTAAGTGGGAATGGAAATTATCTGAGCACTATTTATGTTTTCTGTTTCCAATAATATGACCTGACATCCATCAAATATAAAGGTTATGAGAAGCAGTACGGAACGGTGCAGGCTGCAGATTGGCATATTTGATCAGCGGCACGCTGCCTCTCAAAGTTACTCTGAACTCTGTTGATTTTTCTGAAATGCACTTACTGAATTAATAACAACATACATATGCCTAAGTAGAAAAGCATAGAAAAATAAACACAGTTTGCCATTTGCTAAGATTTTTTTTTTTAATATGCTACAACAGCTTTTAACTTTTTCTGTTCCCAATTTTTCAAGTGACAATTTTCAGCAGGGTTGCAGTAATTCTCAGTTTATGAGGGTCTCACCTTTACAACTACCCTGAAAAGAAGGGAGTATATTTTTTTTATCTGAGGACCTCAGGTACAAGTGTGTCATAGGACTTCCGTAAGACCATGGAGGAAGACAAAGCACCCACCTTGCTTGGATCTACCTTGTCAGTGGATGGTGAGCTGACGGGTGCTGCTCACCCTACTCTGCCTGTTTTTCAGAGCCAGGGGACACTTGCTGACAGCCTCAGGAGCTGCCATTGCACAGTACAGGATACATTTCATCCCCATTCAGGCCCTGAGGTGATCAAAGCTACCACAGCTTCGGCAGGGAGGTGACTCAAAAGCCTTTCTTTGTGGTGTGGCCAGTGCCACTAATCCACCTGGATCACTCAGAATTGCTCCAAAAGTTTTTGGCTGCTGTCGGAATTTTTTTGGTGACTCAAAAATTATTTCTAGCAACACCCAGAGCTCCTTGGTGGCTGAGAAGTCAAGCAGCAAATTTTCCATCAGCCCTTGGGAAAACTGCTGACTTAGCCAACAGCTATTGTTTGCAGAGTCAAGAAGATTTTCTTGCCAGCTATATTTCTTTAAAGACATGGCAGTACAGGCAACGTGCAGGGGAGCTTGTAGAGAAGGGGAATCATTAAGTTCTCAGCTCTTTAAAGCTGTAATTATTTCTAGCTCTTTTACTGCTTTCCAATGAATGTCCTAGTCCCAGTTCACAAACCTGTGAGCCTTTAGGCAAGTACGTTACATTTTTTCCAAAATTTTGCACTTCTTCGTACTGCTTTGAAGTCAGTGGGAACTACAGATTTATACTGACTGTACTGCAAGTACAATTTGTTCTAGTGTTTAAATATGGCACTAAGAAAGGACACAGAAATCCATTACTTCTGCTTAATTTCAGAATTTTTTTTTCCAGACTGCAAGAGGGTCTGTGTTGTTCACTGTATGCACAGTGTCTTCACAATCCTCCTTGTTGAACCCTCGTTCAAGAATAAAATACTCCAAAATGAGTATCAGCTATTCTGTTCTGTGAGTAGCAGTCTGCAAATCACTGAAATTCACCATAGGACCAAACAAAAAAATCAGTAAATGAAGGGTTTTGACTGTTCAGAAAGTGATCAAACCGATCCTGATGAAGCAGTTTATATGGAAGAAAAACCTCCTTCCCAGAATAACAAATGACATTCTACTACACTTGAGATGTTGAGTTCCCCAATGTCCCTGCTCTCTCTTCTACAGTCCTGTTGGGGAGACCAATGCATGCACACAGATGGGGACAGAAGAAAGAGCATCATGATGCTTTTCCCCTGGAAGAATCAGTATTGAACAAAAAAAATACTTACCTCACAACAGTCTGGTGTCATAAGGGTTGCAGGCTGAGGATGAGTTGTGTGAAAGTCTTCTTCTATGTTTTAATTAAATTAAATGACATCAAAAATTCTAAACTAAAAAAAATGGTATTTCAAGGAACAATTTTGAAAGCCCATCACTTTCCTTATCTCTTTCATTCCCCCTGCCGTTACAGAAGGAAAGTAAATTAGATATAACTTAAACATGATCCTGCTCTCTGGCTCAGCTACTGAGCATGGAAGTTCAGGGGAAGAATTCTGAGTGCACCAAGGAAACAGAAGATTTATTCATTTCTGTGGGGTTTAAAATGAAACAGTTTGATCCAGAACTGATCTAAAACACAAGCAAGCGCCTTGCTGTAACAACAGAAAGAGTTTATAAAAACAACTTAGAGAACTTTAGCTTTCCTAAAGTCTATTTAAAGAGAACCAGTTTCTATTCATTTCTCATGTTTGCCTTGCGGCAGAAATATTACTAGCTAATAAAACTTTCAGTGCATCAGTAATTGTGGGTACTGCTTGATGAATCCAGTCAGCTGGTTACAAGGTAGATACAACACTGTGGAAATAAGGTTTCCATGGTCCAAAAACTTTAAATAACTATTAAACACAACCAATGAATAAATGTTTCTCTTTCGCTTGTTTTAGCTTCATTTCTCACAGTTTCTCAAAAGATTTTTAAACAAAGAATTTCATTATAAATAACTAAGGATCATGTTTGTTTTTTTCCTGATGGTAAAATACTTGTTAAAGCCCAAATGAGGTCCAGTCTGAGTAGAAAGTACAGTGAGCCCCACGAGCACTCTGTGATTTCCTGCCTGAGTGGTGAAATCCCATAGACATAGTAAAGCTGTGTTGTTTATTTTACAGAAGGGAAAATGAAACAGATATAGAAGGCCCTTTGGAATGAGTACTACATAAACGTGGAAAAAAAGAATCACTGGAGTACAAATCTTTATAAGTTGTTATACTTACTTACACTTGAGGCCAGAACAGGCCGGAAACGTATGCCATGGCAATACAAGGCGCAGTCTGGTCTCTCAATTTTTGCATGGTAGTAAGAGGGCAGTGTATTTCTCACTCCCTTTGGAAAAGAACTTGCGTAAACATTTTCAAACAAATTTACTAAGCCCTTTTGCCCCTATATATCTACTCTGCAAGGGAGAAATACTTACTCCCTAGTTTTGCTTGGGGCCTGATGACATGTATAAGTTGAAGGCTTTTCCTTCCCCTTATATTTCTATCCATGGGCAGTGAGGTCAAGTTTTGCAATTCCCCCACAGGCAGTAACATTGGCATCTTAAGCAGCTGGTAGAAAAGGGCAGGGGGAATCATTCTTTTGGCATTTTCCCAGAGCAGTCACGTGGAAGGAGCCATCATACCCCAAATAAAAGACAACAATTTTCCCCTCTTCATTCTGGTTTAAAACCTACTAACTTCTACTGCAGAGTGGAAAGCGATAAATCTTCCTAATCATCTCCTTCAACACCATAAGGAATACTCATTATGCTGCATTTTTATTGGTTTGGTGTTCATTTCAAATGGGAGACTTTTGTGGAGTAATTAGAGAGATTATTTTAAATAAGTTTGCAGATCAGTGGATATGGAGTGTAAAATAAAGTATTTGTCTGGCAAAACTAATGGTGATGATCATCAGGGGTGAATCATAAATGGGAGTTGACCTTTTGATGCTGAATGGGAGGTGGCAGAAAAGGTGGGGAGAGTTTTTGAAGAGTTTAGAAATGGAAGAGAAGCAATTGCAATGATACCACTGCAACGATAATGCTAACGATGTAAAGATGAAGTCATAGGTCTGAGAGATGAAAATCTGTATTTGGGAAGTCCAGAGGAAAGGAATATCTGCCACTCGCATCCTGTGCCTATATTCATTTTCACAACCACCTGGCTGCTGGTTTCAAGTGACAGCGCCAGCCCAGACTGCCACTGGTTTAACACAGGCACACAGTGGACATCAACCCAGCAAGTTCACCAACACAATCGTTGGACTTGCAAACGGCAAAGGCTGTATAAAGGTACACACAAATGAAAGCATGACTGATATCACTTTTTTAAATACAGCTGCATTCACAGCTATTTGTGTGTGTGGGCACCCAGATTTCCCAAGCATTTACTGACCTCATTGTTACTAACAACTCTACATTCCTCTGAGTATCTTTGAAACAAAGTCCTTTACAATGACTTGTGCTCTTCACCACTGTGTACCTCCACGACTAACAACTAACAGATCTGATCATCTCTGCCCTGGTCTTCCTACGACAGTCTGGACCGAATTACAGGAATTTTTGCCATCTCTTGCACATTGTTTTGCTCTCCATTAACTCTGAGCCTTTCCTTCGATCTTGAAGCCATACTGCTGTTGGCTTTCCTCTGAAGACTTTGCATCAGAAAACCAGGGGAAGGAGACTGTTTGCCACTGTCTATCAGCATCTGTCCAAGAGAAGCTGAATGAAAATTCAAAAGCCTTTCATTCCTGGCATGAACCTTGGGAGACGGCAAGAAACAGTGGAGCCATTGGGATCCAAGAATGCTCAGTAAATGCTGGTTTTCCTATTCATTATGCTGGCATGCATCAGGTATTATCTGTGTCCTGAAGAGCAATGCTACTGTAATAACTCTATTTGCTCTGTTTAATGTATAACAGCATGCTTACTGTTTAAGCCTGTTCAAACAATATAAAAACAGTGCAAAAATCTGTAAAGGTCAGATGAACAAATTAGGGTCTTTTAAAAAACACTGCAGATACTGTTTTGTTTTAGTAGCTAGGGACATTAAACTCACATTGGCTATCTGTTTCATAGATTAACTCATTCAGTAGATTAATTCATTCACATGCAGTTGACAAAGCTCACTAAAGCAATGTTAATCTATCCTGCACAAAGAAGCTCTTCTTTAGACAGTCAGTGAGGTAGATGAGGTTTTCACTGTTGTGAAAATGAAATTTTAATGAAAGTTGTAGTGAAGCAGTGGTGGCAAACATGAATCAATGACTACAAAAAAATAGTTGTAGGATTTTTAGGAACGATTAGTCTTCATTTGTAAAGAGGCTCAGTACCTACTTTTTTTAGAGGAAACAGCTATCTGTACTTCAGCAGATGGAGACTGTCAGAGCAGAGGCCCCATGGGTGGGAATGGGTCCAGGGAATCTCGTTTGGAGGAGATAGTTCATTCCTTCTTCCAAGTGCTTGTAGTTAGACATTTGAGATAGCAGTCACCTGAGAGGCAGTGAAGGACATCCCTGTCCAGTGTCAGCTAGCTCCCATTCTGAACCGCTCACTGAAAGCAGCTTCTGCTTTATGCACAGACAAAAACAGGAAATGGTCTAGGATGGCTCAGTAGTATCACTAATTGACACCTAGAGTGCCAGTTAGTCTTTATTCTGATTGTGCTAAAAGCCTGGCCACTTTTAATTTTCCTTGGCTACTGAGCTGTCAGGTAAAAAGGTACCAGGGGCCCAATGTGCTTTTACTAAAAGGACAAAGCTGTACCGCAGGAGTAATAATACCACTCATCCTCTCTTACTCTTAGCTCATAGTTCTTCAACTTAAGAAACACTACCAGCTCAAGGGAGAAATTTAGATATTCATCTCAATCTATGTGAAATATCTTCACAGTAATTGCATTATTTGCTGTTTACTTTCTCTCTTTATAGGACAGCACTGTAAGTGGCAGCAAAGGAAGATACAGCTTACAGAGTTTGGTTGGTTTTAGCCTGCAAAAGAAAGCCACATATCCTTCTTCATGGAGCACCTTGTCCACATCACACACAGCTGCGGTATCATCAGCTCCATCATTCGTATCCAGGTTAACTCATGTTAAACTCTCAAACTGAAAGTAGATCACTTGAGTTGCTCTCAGCAGAACTTTGTGCCCTGAACGGAGGGGATCCCCTGCAGACAGAACAGTGACGGAGCTGGGGTTCTTAGCTCCAGCCAAGCATAGCCAGTGGCCACCCCCATGCAGTGCTTCCAGTGTCTAGTCAACTCCTATTGTTCTTCTATCTAAGTTCTGCTATCACGGATCACTTCAGATACGCAGCAAAGACCCTGCTTAATATTGTAACAGGTTAGACAGCTCCTTTTCAAATGTCACAGGGATGGAGGCAAAACAACTCCAGTCCATTTGCTTTGCCTCCATTAAAAGGACTTCAATAAAGTGTTATGTTTCAAGCCTAAGGACAAGATGCACCACTGAAAGAGGTTATAAATGGTGTGCTTTAGACACTGCAGCTTCCATGTTGCAGTTCATCATTTCATGGGCTAGCTATTGTTTCTTGATGTTTTTCTTCCACTTCTATTTTACTAGAAATCTCCCCTTCTTCCCACACTGGTTTTTCAAATATGAATTTAGTTTATTGAGCAAATAAGTTTCACCTTTCTCCTGCTGGGTATTCAAGCTGACTAATGGGGGTCATCTCGAAGGAGAGGACCATTATGCAGTCAATGTGCATACCTAGCAGCCCACCACGTGACAATTGCTTGATCAACTGTCAGTTACCCAATGGGAGGGGCATGTACTTGGAGCTTCATGGGTAGAGCCAGAAAAATGATGAGGTCTCTCTAAACCAGGAATTGTGGTGTGCTATGTCCTCCAGAGAAACCAGCCTGATGCTTTTCACAGAGAAGGAACACACAGTTTTTGGTTGCAAAACAGTGAACATTGATGAGCATTTGTGAGCAAATGAGTGCAATCACATTTTCTCTGAAAAGCGCGGGTCTGCAGCATTTGTTTGTCAGACAGTAAACAGAAATTAGGTATCTTAGCCAATTTTGTTATATCATTTACAGCAATAGTTGGACTCTTCTAAATGATCATAATTTGCAAAAATGCAAGTAGAAATGCAATGGGTGCAAAGTTCGGAGCTCTACTAATACTAGAAATACCAGATATCCACCTAGATTTTTTGGACATTTTCTCACCCCAAATATGTCAAGTTTCTAATGCTGTCTGTAAACCTCAAAAGTAAACATCTTCATGTTTGCCTAAAAATACTTGAAGTGGGATTTTTTTCCCGAAGAAATGGCATCTGGAGAGCCAATGGCTGATTGCCTGCATAAAAGCAATTCAGTGCTAATTATACTCTAAGAAACTTGTAAAGATGGAATTATGCCATTTGTAAAATGTTGAAAATTCATTGAGATGATACTGAAGAGTGCATAGACAATTCACTGTGAGATACGTGTACAGCAAGACCCGGCAGGGGTTTATCACTGGGACTTCCCAGCAGCATTCATAGTGCAGAGTCACCATGGAGACTTCAGAGATGTATTGATTATTACCCACATAATTATAATGTTATATACTACATATTCTTGTATGTAGCTTTATTTATTTCCATGGAAACTAAAACAGATACAAAGAGCACAATAACACTATTTGATAGAGTGAATTCTCAGCTATATAACACAAATTTTCAACATAGGCACCACCATGAGCTATGCATTTTCGCTGGTGATGAACAAGAGCCTGCATGCTGTGCTCATAACAATCTACTCCAGTGGCGGCAAATCACTGTCCCTGTCACTACTGGTGAAACACACTACCCACCGCCTCACTGCACTCACATCCATCACTTGGTCTCCATCAACATTCAGCAAGCATCAATGGATGTCTGTGCATGCCATTTTTTCCTTGTGGAGGAATTTATCTCTGCACCTTGGCTTTACCTGCACTTCCATGTCAGATGCCAATTCGTCAGAGTGACCCTCTGCTGCCTTCTGTCACACAGCAACAAAATGGAATGGAATATTGGTGGGAAGCTTCAATCTCTACTTCCAAACCACCAACACCTGCCTTTGATGTTGTGAGCCAACATAATAAAATAGGAGGCATTACTTTTGGAGCATCACTTCTATATCATTAAATATCTATCTGCTACAAACAATTACAAATGTTCCTGCACATACTTATAGTGAGAAGGAAAAATATAAAACACATAGGAAGATAATGATAAAATATTGCTTAAATAAGACAAGATCATTATAAATTGTAGCTGCTGCATTCTATTCAGAATGCTCTAATACATCTGATCGTACAGAAAACATGCCACAATGAAGAAGCCCCATTAGAAAAAGAGCATTCAGGCTGATGTAATCCTTCCAAATACAGCAGTGCAATCTCCAAATGTAGACAACATGCTGAAAAAAATGCCAAGGGACAAGTGAAAAAGACTTGAACCAATCTTTCCAGCAAAAACAATGCAATCTTATCAAAAGGTATATTTTCAGTGGCTATGGGTATAAGCTGGCAAAGACTTCTCTTGGGGAAATCAAACTTTTCTCAGGCATCAGCTGGCAGTATGTTTCAGCATCCATTTGACCAAGTGCTGTGCTGAGAGCTGCGGTACTTGCATGAGCTCTTCCACCCCCTTGAGCTCTGCTTTTGGGTCAGAGCAGCTTCCTTTGGCCTTCCTGAGGCCAGGTTGTATCTGGGCATGAGGTCACACTGCAGAGAAGCTGAAACACAGATGGCAAGTAAAAGCCCCCCAGGAAAACCTAAAGCTCATGCTGAAATAAAAGCTTGCTTGGGCTGTAAAACAAAAATCAATTTCCTATTCTGGGAAAGATTAACCAACTTTATTCAATAAAAACTGCTGAAACTAAGTATATATTCCCTATTCTTCTTTCAATTTTCACTCTAGAGAAAAAAATGTGAAATTATGACATTTTGTTCTCTCTGGAGATTAAGACGAACATCTAAACACTGAAAAAATAAACTGACTTCCGATTAACCCTTCAGTTGCTAGAAACTGGAGAAAACCTCCACCAGGATAAGACTAAAATTATCTGACAAAAACTATTTTTCTGTGTTTCTCTTTGCTGAATTCTGGAGATCACCCAGACATCCTCAGAGATTTGTTTTAACATAATTATCACTTATCTAATGGGAAAAGCCTTGTGCACCACGTGGAGTTGCAATAGATACTAACATTCCATCACCAGTCATTGCTACTTATGTTTTCAGTAAATGTCCACAGTGAACCCTTTCTCATGGTGAATTTCAGTGAAGCTATTCAGTTTTTTTTCAGACATCTTTCTATTTTTCTTCCCACTCTCTCTTGTGTGCTTGTGTACTTTTCTGTGGGTTTAACAGATCACCGCAGCATATTTTGCTGTTGAAGTTAGGGGCAGGGAACTGTCACTGAATCTCTGCAGCAGATGGGTGATTATGTAATGTGTGTAAGCTGATACTGGTATGAAAGTGTCATAAATATAGGAAAGTGAAACTAAACTTGTGCCAAAATCTTCATTCTCTTACCCTAATTACACTTACAAGTGTCAGATACTGCTACCACTCTCCTTAGCAATACAAATGGCAGTTTTTAGTGGGCATTGACAGAGATTTTGTGTAATACTTGTATAGACACATGGAAATTATGACATGATATTTTTAAAAATACAGTCACTTACATGCTTAAAACTTTATTATATGGTGCTTTTTTGGAGCAATGGCAGATATCTGTGCAGCCCCAGACTGCCCAGTTTTCGTGAGTGAATGGACTTACCCAGAAAAACGAACTGGGCCCAAAGTTCACCAAAAAGTTTATATTTGTTCGGAATTACTGGAAAGAGAAATTGTAGTATTCCAAGAAGATAAGAAATGCTTAGGTGACCCATGTGCCTGACATACTTAATAATGCATCTTTCCTGCACCTGCTCCATAGAGGACTGAACCCTCCTGCTCCGTGCCTGCCTTGACGTGAGCACCAGCACAGGCTCTCTTCCCAGCACCAAGCTCAACCCAGCAAGAGAATACCTTCTCCACTGTGCCCAGGCCTCCTGATACTGTGTTTCAGCAGTTTTTCTACAACAGTACAGGGAGATATTTTCCTGTACCAGGAGTACAAGAACAGTTCTGTTTGCACAAATGAAAAACACTCGTGACTTACCTATTCAGGGAACAATGCTTTTATGAACAGTTTATATCTACAAGTACTTCTTCATAAACCAGTTCCATCGGCAGGAACAGGTCCCTCTTTGTACAATTGATATCCTCTGCCTCCCTCTGTCGACTGGGCTGACCAGCAGCACCCTCGACCAAGGGAAAGCAGTAAATCCATTGGAAAACTCCGTACTTGGAAATGTGTATTGTTTTCCTCTAATGCATTGATTACAGTTGGTCAGTAAAGTACATTCACATCAGTGACAGGAGGTTCATTTCACAGTGGTTAATCTGTTACTAATAAAAAGCCTTCAGTTAGAGAGATCAACACTGCCAGCATTGATTGCAATGAGTTCTACATAAAGAGACACAACTTCATCTTTGTCCCTGTGTGTGATTCCTACTCAAGCAGTAGTTTGAGGAAGCAGAGACAGAAGTGCGTGCATATGTGGAGATCACCTTCACGCGTCTCCATTTACAGCCTTTCCTGCCTTCTTACCATCGTTATGGAAACCCCATAGCTCCTCTGAGATTGCCATGTCCATCTAAGCTCCTGCAAAGGGGCAGAGGAAGCTTTATGCTTCCAAGTGCAAACAAGCTAAAGAAACAAAAAAGAAAAAAATGCAACAGTGCAAGAAATTTTCAGAGCACTGGAAAAGGATTAATTTTTTTTTCTTTAAAAAGAAAAGAATAGTTCAGGAATTATACGTCATTAAGTCCATCTGCAATTCTTGGAAAAATGCTGGTAGTATTAGTAAAAATAAAAACTATCAGAAGCATCTAGAAAATATCAAGATGATAAATAGCAAGAAAAAAAACAACAAGACAACAAAAAGGAATTGGTTTTGTCAAAAACCAGCCACATCAGACCAACTCAATCCTCTCCAATGGCAGAGTACCAAGCCTTGTCATCAGCAAATAGTTGAGCTGAAGTACAGCTTAGCTAAGCCATGGTTAGGTTATATTTAGGTTTAGCAAGGTGCTATTGTCTTACATGACCTACTTTTATATGAGGTACAGAAATAAGTGCTGTGAGATTGGAAACCATTTTCTAAGGTTCTGGTGATCCAGAATTAAGGAGAAATCAGGCCTCCTTGGTTGTTCTAGGTGTAAAGTGATTCAGTAATTTCTATATCTTTCCCACCTGTCTGGCTAAAAGGCATTAAGAAATGCTGGCATTTCCCAACTGCAGGAGTTGGCAGCTGATGTGTCTCACCACTGAGCCATATAGTGTTGCAGCCCATTCAAGAGACCCAGATTTTACCACCTGCACTAGCCCATGGTACCAGTTTCTGGGGTGTCAAAGTACACACAATAATCACCACAGATGGTGGATGGGACAAAAACTGAGATTCTGGAGGAAGAGAAGACAGTGCAAACGCTGGAGCAATCAGCCTAACAGACAGGTCACAGTAGATCTCTGGGATTTGAAATCAAACAATGAATAAGTTAGTCTGAGTCTGCTGGGACAGGTATTTCTGTAAGAGGCTAGACTCTCATTTCCTGGCCATTTGAGAGAGATATAAGGGCATCTTGGCAGAGGTGAAAAACTTTTTAGAAGGATTTGAAAGAAGAAGGTGTTTCTACAGGGTGTGTGCAGACCTTAAGTGTCGGCACTCCCTGGTTTTAAATCTCTTATGGACTATCCATCACACAGCATGGGGCCAGAGGTGTGTAGAAATGTTAAATCTCCAGAAACCTGTGGCTATCCTTCGGCCAAAGAACCAGGCATCACCAAAATGAAGATATAACACTGAAGGTGTTCTGACCACATCATTTTAGAGCATAAAAACCACAGATTTACTGATTCTTTTTCTTCCCTATAGCCCTCAAGAGGGAATAACTGCAAGCAGACAGAGAAATGAAATTTGCTCGGATAAAAGTGGAAAACTGTCAACATTTGTTCTCAGACCCACTCACGTATATTGTTTATAATGGCACAGGAAAGCAGAACTCGGCTCTACTCAGATAATAAAAAAATCTAAGTGCACAAAACAAATTAACATGCATTTGAGTGTTTTCCAAACTCTGTTCAAACTCCACCAATAATCAGAGATGCTTCTCCACCCACAGTCACACAAGCTCATCTTTGGAAATGCTTTGCCTGTCCCTAGACTAGATCACAAAGAACCAAACTTGCTAAGCCATGTGCAGCCATGTGTGTTGCACAAATTCAAGGAAGTAAATGAAGTTAAAATGGGATTTTCTCAACAGCTTGAAGGCTCTACTAAGGACGCATCTGAAAATTTACCATCTTAATGGGCATTTGCTAAGGGAAATTACTGCTGAGTGTTTCTAATATTAAAATAGTTCATTCAAACTTGCCTATTCGTAGTCTGAACATTCTCCCCTCTCCCCTACCATCTAAGTTTTTAAAAAGCACACCATTAGCAGGACTTAATTACAGGCAGGTGTAGAGAAATCAAGGCAGCTGCATGAATCCCTACTGACATCACGACTACTTCTGTGAAATTCCAAAGTCTCAGAGGGGAAAAGCAGAGCCAAAGCCCAGGCACCATTGCGGTGTGGTGTGCACACCTGCTGGGAGCAGGGCAGATGGCCCGCCAGATTTGTTTGTTCCTGGTGTCATACTTTGTGCTGAGTCCTGGCAGAGGCTGTGTCTGAGCAGCAGAGGGGGAGGCTGCCTGCTTGCCTTATGCCAGCTCTGCTGCAGTGTGCTACAGGATGATGGGATGGCAGTTTCCTGAGTGTTTTGGGAAAAGATGCTGGAGTCAAGTGGTGAGAAGCAGAGAGGTTTCTCAGCAGGGCAAGGTGAAAACCTGTAGCGTGAATGGAGGTAGGTTTTCCTGGGAATGGTATTTCACAGTCATTTGGATTAGTTACAGGAAAGAAGGGGACAGACTCTTTAGCAGGGTCTGCGGTGATAGAACAAGGGGAAATGGCTTTGAGCTCAACGAGGTTGATTTAGGTTAGATATAAGGAAAAAACCTTTTAAGGTGAGGATGGTGAGGCACAGGAACAGGTTGCCCAGTGATGTGGCTGATGCCCAGTCTCTGGAGGCTTTCAAGGTGAGGCTGGATAAGGCCCCAGGCAACCTGATCTAGCTGTGGATGTCCCTGTTTGTTGAAGGGGAGTTAATCTAGATGGCTTTCAGTGGTCTCTTCCAACTATGAGAATTCTATGATAATAGTTTAGGTTGGAAGGTGCCAATCCCATCACCTGCTCTCAGCAGCACCAGCCTGGAAATTAGATCAGGTTGCTTAGGGCCATATCCAGCCAGGTTTTGTATGTCTCCTAGGACAGTGATTTCCCAGCCTCACAGAGCTATCTGTCCTCATGTTTGATCAATCTCCCTGTGAACATTATTTTACGTATACTAATTTGCATTTCCCTCACTACAGCTTGTATCCCCTGCCAGTCACACTCCTGCTGTGCCACCCTGGCTCCATCTTCTACCTAACCTCACCTGTTACATAGATGAAGACTGTAGGTCCAGCCTCCTGCACCACTTTCTCTTTTCCAAGGTGAACAAGTCCCGGTGTCCTAGCCTCCCCACTTTGTCCTGGGCTCCAGCCTTTCAGCCACTTTTGTGTCCCTCCACTAGTCTCACTCAGGATGTCCTTATTTCTCATGTTCAAGGAAACCTAAAAGAGGAGATAGTGCTCTGGATCCACATAGAGTAGAACGTCATTAAGGGAAAACACACTTCACTGAAAAGAGAGAAACAGGAATGCATTTATTGATAAAGTGACTTAACAAAGAAGATTTTGACTTTCTGGATCCACATAGAGTAGAACGTCATTAAGGGAAAACACACTTCACTGAAAAGAGAGAAACAGGAATGCATTTATTGATAAAGTGACTTAACAAAGAAGATTTTGACTTAGCAAGATTCAAGATGGTGATTATTAACAGCATAGAAAATAGGGCTAAACACATTAATCCAAGAGACATTCCAATTGAGTAATGAGGTTCAGAGTGGATCCCTTTTCTTTCTAAGTTCCTACTCAGAGAAGCCTAGGTGCGACCTAATCCACTTGTAGTACCCAGACTTGATAAATGGCTTGTGTTAAAAGGTGGAGGAGGCCCTCCTGCTGAGGGATGAGGTTCAGAGCACACCCCCCTTGCTTTCCAAACTTATTGAATTGCAGAGGGAAGGAGGCTAGGAACAGCTGGATCCACTCCTAGTCCCAGACTTGGTCAAACGTTTAAGTTTAAGGGATTGTATGTGAGCAATCTTTATAAAATGTAAGCTTTGCAGAGCTAACAAAGTTTAAATAAACTATTAGTCACTTACCAAGTATCTATATCAGCAAGGCATCTTGACATTAAGGTGTAAGGGATCTCTGTGCAGCTATAGCCTTGACAGGCACCCCTGCTCACAGGGAGATCCTGTTGTGCAACTGGCTGCTAAACAGTAGAATTCAAGGGGCTCTTGGGCTGCTTAATACTTATTGGGTAAGATGATTGAGGAAAAGTCATATTTTTAGTGCATGATCAGTTCGTCCTCATCTGTTGAGCCAGGTGTCTGCCATCAGTTCTTCCTGCTCCCAGTTTGAGACAGATATGTGGTTTCTATCTTTCTTGGCAAGGCCTTGAGTGTAACCAGCACTGTGCTCATTGTCTGCCTGAGCAAGGCCTTGTGTGAGCAAGGCCAGGCTGAAGGAGGACGCTGAGTACACCATCACAGAGAATCAACACTTCCTATTGGCGCTTGGTCCCGTTACAGAATTCCCCCAGTCAGTGTGGCATCAGAATAGCAAGTTCTCATAATAGCAAGTTCTCTGAATAGCAAGTTCTCCTTATTGTGTTTTATACACACCTTATATATCCTTCACTCGTAAGCAGTAAATCCACTCACGGTTAATTATCCTTAAGTTCTTCACAACAACGTAGATAACAAACAAAGGGTTGCTTAACTGTCCCAGAAGTGACCACATTAGCTGTGCATACTAAAGAGTATTCTGTTTACACCTTAGCCCTGTCTCCAGACTCCGGAGGCCTCATAGAGATAAGATCTACCAGAGTCTGCTGGGCTCTTTGTTGTTAAATCTCCCCCACAACTTCCCTCAACCTGTTTGCCCTACTTCTGCTAACTCAGCCCTGAACATGGCAAGTCAAATTAAATCTGAGTACAAACTCTTCCCAAAAATAACTGCCAAGAGATATGGTAGTTACCCCATCCCTGGAGACATTCAAGGTCAGCTGGACAGGGCTCTGAGCAACCTGATCAAGCTGTAGGTGTCGCTGTTCATTGCATAGGAGTTGGACTAGATGACCTATAAGGGTCCCTTCTGACTCAAACGATTCTACTATCCTGGTCTCCTCTAAGCAACATCTTCTCCCTTCTTTCTTCCTTCCTTCTTTACACCAGTATTAGCACCTGTGAGCACATACAAATCTGGATCAATTGATCAGTGGAAAACCAGACATTCTTTTCTCATTTTCCCAAGGGGAAGGGGAGAGAACTAAAAGCTGTAGCTGGCACAAGACTGACAGCAGGAGTGCTGGAACATGAGACACTTCTGACAGCAGCAGCCTGCATTTAGGCAAGGTTAATGCAATCGCAGAACCATAGCCTGAGAGGAGCGGGAAGCAGAATGGAAGACGAATTTCAGAAGTGATGGAAAGTAGGTCTCCTAGGGACCTGGAGAGGCTTTACTGCATAGCAAAAAGAAGCTGATCCTAGAGAGAAAGCAAGGGTAGAGTCTCAATGTGGTGATGTGTGGCACAGGCAGTGCTAAATGCTTGTTTGTCAGTGAGCCACTGCTCCCTGGAGTGAGTAGGGACCTCCTGCATGAGGCTGACAGCGGTCAAGAGATATATAACACAAAATACAGTAATATACAGCTTAGGGGTGAAGATCTGCCGTATCTTTGTTTGAAAGGACTGGAGTAGAGCCTTGATACTGCTGTACCTTCTCTTTATTGCCACTGAGGGTAACTTCCAGGAGGTCACTTCTGAGCTGTTTGTGTAACTAAGAGTGCAGTTCCCCTTGAAACACATTGAGAGACAGAGCTACACAAATCAAATATAGCTGTGAGCAGAGAGAGAGAGAGACGCAACCTTCAGCAGCTCCACACTTACATGTCATCTCAGCACATCATATGAGGGGCTCTGTGCTCACTGTGCTATGGAGGGCATCATCAGAACAGCAATCCATCGTGGTTTCAAATGGCTTTCAAGGTAATAATTAAATATTTTAAAAAGATCAAAATGTTCCTCCACCAGGGAAGCAAGCATGTAGTTTTTCTAATTTAAATAATTGATTTGTTTTGGACTACAGCCAGCCTGTTTCCGAGGGAATTCATGCTGAATGACTTTTGTTAATGGAGCCAATTTACTGAAGGTGAAATAGTGTTATTAAAATCTTGCAATAATATTTTAAAAAGTAAATTGGAATTCAAAATAATAAGATGCCTAATGTAGCTTGACTCAGGTCTAGAGGAGCAAATGGAAGAATTCCTCACAGCACTGTTGTTAATGAATTATCTTTCAAAATGCCAGAGAACTGACCCATTAACTCTAGAAAATAAAATTCTGCATGTTCACATGCAACATGTTCTATTATCAAATACTGAAAAAGAGTGTCAGCAAATTTCAGGATAATTTACATGATTGGATGAAACTGTTGTATGCACAAGGGAAAAAAATCAGGTGTCACAATGCAGATAACATCAGAGATTTTTATGCATTAGATTTTGTTCATGTGTTTCTCTTGCATTGTCATCCAGATATCAGCAGTTAAAGGACACTTTCCATAGCTAGACTAAACTGTTCTTAAATGAAGTCATGTTAAGTCAGTTGCTTTTTTTCTTCATGTTTCTTAGTAACTTTACTCATAGCTGCTCTTTCTGTCCTTTATTATGTTCTCATTTGTCTCTTGGTGCTTGTTATTATTCACCTGTATATATTTAAGGTAAAGATCTGTACCTTTGGAGGCTGTTTTCACTTATGTTAAGCATTCAAGCGTTCAGCTGCTGTTTCACCAAGCTGGTAAACAACTCAAACGAATGTTCTAGCAGTCTGGATCAAAATTGGTACTAAACAACTCTACTTGCCTTTGCGTGGGTGAAAGGCACAGAGAATCCTAGGAAGACAGAATTTGTAGCAACACCACAGCCATGCAGAATGTAGAGCTTTGTTTCAGCACATGATCTGCAAAGAAAAACCCCCCATCTCTGCAGAAGATTCAACAATGCCTCCTTTAAGATGAAGTTACTGCTGTGATCCCCTACTTCCCATTGGAACGCTCCTGCTGGATGTGAGGTGCACAGCTATGCACTGACATGCCATTATTCTCCAGTCTCACATTAGCGCAGACCCTAGTGCTCCTCTTCCACAGTGCTGTAGGGCTACAGACCTCTGCAAGGCATTGGCTGTGAAAAAGGACCATAAAAAACAGGTGGCCTACCTGGTGGGTCCACCTTCATGCAAAACACACTCTAGCCTACTAGCCCGATGCTTCCTCACGTGCATTTTGGGAGTACTTGCAGTGGGAACAGCAGCACAAAAGTGTACAATATTGCTCTTTGTCCTTCTACCTGTTGCTGCATGCATAGTTGCATCAGTCTGGCTGGGGCACCACAGGCTCTGGAGTACCCATTTCTGCCATCATATCACCATCCCTACAACAACCTTCAGCCACTATATACACTGGTGTTACCACTTTAAGTTTACTAGTGAAGTCCCTAGCACCTGTCCCTTATCAGACAATTAAGAATGATTGGATAATTTAAAACAAATAAGCTAAAATAAAGCCATTAAATGTCTCGTATGGAGAGGAAGGATATTTCTATGCAGAATACTGAGATGAGATCTTACCATGGCACGTATCTAGCTGTACTTTCCTAAGGCTTTATCTAGTGTTATGGATGTATTTAATTTTATTCATTTCAGTAGTTCTAATATATCTAGTCAGGCTGTTTGCGGAAGTTAATGGTGTATACAAACTATTCACTAGAATGAAGGGCGGATTTCCCTGCAGGAGGACTGTTACAACTGTTGTAAGCAAAGGCAGGGTTAGGCCATGCATATACAGCAAAAGTCAGGTGCCTCCCCCAAAAAATTGTCTTCACTATTTGCTCTTCTTCATTCCTAATGTAATAATACCTGTCTGCCCTGGTTAATATTTTCTAGAGGACACTTTGCTTTCATAATGTTATTTAACAGTATAAATAAGAGAGGGTGCTGCAGGGTAGTTCTGATGAGGACAGCAGGATCCTTGAAAGCTGCTGTAAGTAGTGACTTTTTTTCCTATGGAGACTTCAAAAGTGTATCATACTGCAGTTAATTGATTTTAAGACTTTTGTAGTATATTAAATCTGTCTTAGCAACTGTTCCAGTGATAGAGGCTTACTTGGCCAACTGGATACAAAGGACATAGGCATCACAATTTATGCATTTGCCTGTATATTGTTAGGTGACTGGCAGGAGAAATAAGAATGTAAAAGGCAGAGTAGGGTGTCATTGCCTTGTGGGAAAGCAAGGTGATCCCTGGAACCAACAAATCCTCAACACCTAAAGAATGCACTTTCCCTGACGTACCTCCTGCTCTTTAATGCTAGAGTGAGCAGGCTCTGTTCTCTTCAGAGCCTGAGGATGGGTGTCTAGAGCCTGATGCATTGGTAATATTTTCTAACAAATTCTGCTTATTGCTATATTCAAAGCCAGAAGTAATATTTTTGCTTAGAGAATGGGATATCTGAGCTGTGCTTCTCTTTCTGATGAGACATTTCCTTGTATCCTCTAATCATCAGACTGCAGGGTAACGGAGAGGGAAGGAGGGAGAAGTTGTTCTCCAGCTATTCATGTGAGCTGAGATCATGGTGGTGCCAAACTGTAATGTTTGTGTAGAGACTGTGTAGTGGTCAGGTGTACACTGGAAAGCAGAAACTAAGAACCCAGTTTGATCTGTTCATGGGACAACCTGTGACTTGCACAGAAATGAAAATCCCTCTGCCTGCCCTAACTACTGTACTGGTCCCTTTTTTATTATTTTTATTTTCTGGCCTCAGTGATACTTCCTCCATAGGAAGGTGTAGTAGATCAGATCCAAAAAGTAAACGCCAGGAGTGCTCTGGTAGAAGAGTGAGAGCTTGTTTTCACCTGTTTCCAGGTAAAAGAAGCCTAGAAGTGGGTGATGCCACTCTTGGGGGCTACAATTCCTGGTGAGCTCTTACATGCTAAGCTGTCTTGCAGAAGATAGGTGACACTGGGAACAGCTCTGGTTTTATTCCCTCTCTTCCCATCTCCCAAGGTTTATTTGGGTTTATGAAAGCAAATTTGATGGAGGGCTCGATGTTTTATAGAAGTTCCTAGAAGTTTCACACAAAAACATCTGACAGAGAAGTTTACTCCATACAGAGAAAAGTAACACAGCCATGTAGGATCACATGCATTTCTAAAGGGTATTGTAAAATTGATCTCTATGTTTCTGTTGCAAAAGGAATTACTTTAATGAAATAGTGACAATGACTGGATTCTTTACAGAATCCAATAACCTTGGCTTGTGCTTGCAGTCTTTTCAGGCCTCGGGTGCAGGGGTATCAAAACTCTGAATCTCAGAAATAAATGTTTAGCTGATCGCTCTTGAAAAGTCCCTGAGCGTGTCCAGGCACATAACGTGAGGTGCCTAGAGAGCTTTCAGGCCAGCCAGTAAAGAACACGTGAATTTGCAGTGCTCCTATAAATAGGCAGTCATGTGCAGTAGGTTTCTGAGATCAGTTTCTCACACGCATGTGTGAGTAGTCAAGTCTGTCTTTTGCAACTTTTGTGTGCTTGGGTTATTTTAGTTTCTTCTTTGGATATGACCATGAGCAGCTGAGTTTAGCAGACACCACTGATAGTGGTGGGGTCATGTCTTGTTATGCCTGGTGCCCCCAGGGAGCAGCTCTCAGGAAAAAGGTTTCTCAGATTTCCTCCCTTAAAAACAATCAAGAGGGAAGCAGCACCATCTGGCGAACAAACAGCTTTTCTATTTCCTGCTTGCATATGTTTTCAAACACTGCAAAGGTTCATATTGTCTAAAATGAGATTATAGGTGAAGATCCCTTACAGGAGCAGCATGGGATGAATACTCACCTCCAAATCACAGAGACAAAAATTAACCCTCAAGTGGACAAACTGGCTATATCCCCAAAGAATCGGATTCTATCAGTTGGAAAATTTGGTCCAGTTCTGTTCTAGGTCTTCTAGTGGAATTAGTTTGAGGCAACAGCCAGTCCCAGTTTTCTCCATTTTCTTTCTAGGAAAGAGCAACTAAAAGCAGTACTGCTGTTCTGGGGTGCATGGTAGGGAAGACTGTAATATACTCAAAAAATTTTATCACCAGATCTATTACAGGTAAATTGCTTGAAACATCACTATCCTCCAGGTGTTGGCATGTTCTTGTGCCATTGTCAGGTTTGACAGAAAGCTCTTCATGAATGAAACCTTTTCCTGAATACCATAAATATACTGTCATGGCCTGACATAGACAAAAGGAAGAAAAGAGGCAGAGAATTAAAATGGTTTTCTTCCAGGCTATTCAACAAGTTAGTGTAAATATGGAATTGCAACTGAAGAGCTCTTCACTTGTATTCCAACGTTTGTAGGCCACCTGATAAAATGCCTTTCAGCAAACTGTTCTTCTGGAGACAGTATGAGTCTTAAGATAGAAAGCTTCCTTCAAAATTATTCTTTTCAGATAGGGAATTCCTAAGGGCTTTTTAGCAGACGTTCCCAGCTCTTTGTTTTTTAATAAATGGAGAGCAAGTATGCTTGGTAGGAAAACTCAATCATGAGGATAGCCAAAGAATCTGAATCTTCTGCCCCATAAGGAAACAGTTTCTAATTTATCATTGGATAATCTGCTGACTTTAAAATGCAGTAATATCAACTAGAATAGTAAATACAAAGTATGAAGTAATAGGTCTCGGTAATATTCTAAAGGCTTACAGGATCTAAACTCTATTATAAATGTACCTCTATTCTTCAAAGAACAGCCTAGCAGAGAGTGTCACTTTTATCTTCAGGGATTTAAAAATAATAATAATAACCATACACACAAAAAGGGACCTCTACAAACTACAGCTGCTAAGTCTTTCATAATTTCATGATTTTAAAATCAACAATTATACCAAGATTTCTGTGAGAGCTGACTCATAAGTCTTGAATATTTGTGATTGGCCAGTGCTGAGTAACAGATGGATGATTCAGATTCAGAATGTATTTAATTATCTGTGAAGTCAGAGCTATAATAAAATGAAATTAATTCTGTGAAAACTAAACACAAAAAGCAAATATGTCATAATTACATAGAGCAAAAACATGAGGATAGGAAAAAAAAACCTTCTGAAAACTATAACCAATATTTTACAAAGCTCTTACTACGAAACCACACTGTACCCATTAGCTATAATTTTGAGGCCAGATCAGTTAAATTACATGCCTACTTTACACTCCAAATAAATAGAAATCGGCATTTCAAAGCTTATGTACAAAAATCCACCTGTATGCTGTGTTTTGTTACAGATATTAAATATGATGACATGGGGAACAGGTAGTGACTTATGTTTAAAATGAAATATTTCATTCTTTTGTATTCATGCTGCTGTTTATAAATTATGCCTGCAGCTGAGGAAATTGACAGTGATTAATTTATCCAGAGGCAGATTCTGAATCAGACTGCTAGATACACGGAAATAGATCAGGCTCCTATTTAATGATTCTGTTTGGGAGCTGATTTCTCTTCAAAGTCTGGCTAACACATTGGATCACAGATAGCTGGCTTTAAATATTCAGAACAAGAGTACTTATGTTGAGTTAGAAGTGGCTAGTTATACCAAGCAGTATCATTTCAATGGCAGAATCAGAGGAGGAGGCCAAAATATAATTTACAACTACTGTGCACAGTAATTGAAAATGTAGTTACCAGGGACCCTCGTGGTCATTCCATTTATCAATAACAGTGTTACTGCAAGCAGGTCTACTTTTTAGAAATTCTTTTGTCAGACTTGATATCTGATTATAGCTCAAAGTGTTTTGTTGTTCTTATGCAAGTCTAAACACAACTAGATATTCAAATCCTAGTAAAAATTGATCCCCCTGATATTATGGAGAAATTAGGACCATGATCATAGCACTTTCTGACTGCAGTCTTTCAAGTCAATTTATACTGGAACAGAAAGATGCAATTAGATTAACGTGTCTCTCCTTGCACAAGTTTTAGCAAATCTGGTTCATTATCTCCACAAATCCTTTGCAAGTCTCTCACCACTTCTTTGCACTAGATTCCCAAGAAACAAGGCCCACTGGGACTCCACATTTCCAATGTCCAATTGTAAGAGCTGATACGCTGTCAGCTTTGTAAAGAAATGTAGATAACACAGCCAAGAGTAACACGATAAGTGTATTGCTCTTTGACCAGTAGAGCAACTGATAAAAATAAGGCCTTGTTTTTGTTAGTGTCATTGACTCCTTTTGCTGTGTTGAAAATGAATCCACTCCAATGGTTTGGTTTGCCTATTAAGAGATAAAATAAGAACCCAAAGTAATGTCTTAAGCGTCACACCATTTTTATTCAGAAAGAAAGAGAACCTATTCCTTAGAGACATAGAGTTTTATATTTGGTTTGATACTGAAAAACAACCACCATAGTTTATTCTCTCTTGAAGCAGAAGGCCTTATCAGTCTGACCAAAAGATTATTTAAAGATCTTCTCTGTCCTGATTGCTCCAGTTCTGTTTGTATGTAGCTACTGGTGGCTGTCCACTTGTGTGAATTTCGTCTTTCTTCCCTTACTCACAAAACGTCCAGACTTGCTCTATGATGTTCTTTCCAGGAATTCTCTTAGGCCATTATTGTCAAAAGCACAGCAGTATTGCAGCCCTCCAGTGCTTAGCCATGGTGTGTTTTCTGGTGGGGTATGCTCTGTTCTCTGGCCTGCTGAGGGTGCTATGTATTCAGCAAATCAATGCTGAATTTTGCCTTTGTGGGTATTTAGAGTGAGGGAGAAAGAGTTGTGGGAGATTTGCCAGTAGACCAGGGGAAATTAAAACAAACAAAAACAGAAAAAAGACACCTGGCAAGAGATGTGTTTTTTTTTCCTTTAAAGGAAATTGAGACAAGAGAAAAACACAAGAGTTCTTTTTCCATGAGAATGGTAGAATAACTCTTTCTACTTGATTATTTTCCTTAATAATAGATTCTCCTTTCCTCCATAGGATTTTAATACAAGAAGATGAAGACTGTATTTTATATATGTTTGCTTCTGGTTGGGCTTCCTGCTGTTGCCTATGGTCATCTTACAGCCAACCACCACAATGGATATGATCCAAATGAACCTAAAGACAATATACATCACAAAATCGAAGCAGTAGCTTGCCTCAAACTAGTGCCAAACAATGCTGACTTTGCTTTTAAATTTCTAAATGAGGTTGCATTGGAAGCACCTAATAAGAACATTTTCTTCTCTCCTGTAAGCATCTCCACTGCCTTTGCAATGCTGGCCCTAGAGGCTAGGTCAATCACCAAGACTCAGATCCTGGAAGGACTTGCCTTTAACCTTACAGAGATTCAGGAGAAAGAGATACATGAAGGCTTCCACAATCTCCTGCACATGCTGAGCCATCCCAAGAACGGGGTCCAGCTCAACATGGGGAATGCAATCTTTCTAACAGAGAGGCTGAAACCACTAAAAAAGTTCTTAGATGATGCCAAACCTTTGTATCAACTGGAGGTTTTAGCTACTGACTTCAACAATCCCACAGAGGCTGAGAAGGAGATCAATGATTATATAGAGAAGAAAACACAGGGGAAAATTACTAATTTGGTCAAGGAAATGGATCCACAGACTGTAATGCTCTTGGCTAGCTTTGTTTTCTTTAGAGGTAAGTCATTTAGTGTTTATGTTGTTTGTTCTTATCAAATGATCTCATCAGCTGCCTCATTGGGAAATTGCTCCTGCAGAAATTTCAAATGCTCTTTGATGGGACAGAAGCCCCTTGGGGCATGCTTGGGCCAAGGAGAGCAGCAGGGCCTTGCACCAGGAGACTCTGAAAGCTCAGCTCTGCCCAAGGCAGTTGCAGGAGCTCTGCTCTGAGATGCAGCCCTAGCAAGTTTTCATGGCTCCAGCTGCCCCACATTTTTTCAGTTTTCAGTAAATGTATGAATGCATGTCTAATCTTTTAGAATTCTGCACAAACATGCGTGATTCACTGGCCCAATTTATTATATACTATAAAATCCTATTTTTACCTTCTGAAGTCCTTGAAAGATATACACAAAAACATATATAAATATGAAAGAGTAATGCTAGTAATGAGCAGAGGAAGGCATTTTAAGGTACAAGGTGGAAACAGCATATTTCTGATGTGGATTTCCAGATGTGGTATTAAGCTTGACACAACAGCACTCAAATATAAGAACCTACATCAATTTTATCCTACACGTTGAGACTTTAATTAAAAGTTAATAGAAATCAAATGTATAGGGTACAGATGCTGTCAGGTGAGCCCTTAAATCACAATTTATAGAGAGACCACTAAGATCATCTGAAGAGAGAAGTAACAGAATCTAATACATTCCTTTGACCGAGTACAAGATTCTTGCTTCCCTATGACACACATCTTAAAATGGTTTGAAAACTGTGAATTTATCAATTAGTAATCAATAGGTACATACTACTAGTCATGTAAAATTCCATTTATGATGAGATGAGACATGGGATATTCAGTTGCATTTCCTTTTCTGTATCAGGCAACTGGGAAAAACCTTTTAAACCGGAGAACACTGAAGAAAGGGAGTTCTTTGTGGATGCTGAAACTACTGTGAAAGTTCCTATGATGTATCAGATGGGCACATTTGACTTGTATTTTGATAAGGAGCTGCCTTGCACCGTGGTACGTCTTCATTACAATGGAAGTGCTACTGCGTTTCTAGTTCTGCCAGCAAAAGGGAAAATGAAGCAGTTAGAGCAAACTCTGGTCAAGGAAAGAGTCCGGGAATGGTCAGACCATCTACTCCAGAGGTAATCTGCCAGTGAGCTGCAGCAGCACCTAGATATATATTTTTTTCTCTCTTTTGGGAATGCAATACTACAGATTTGCTGATTCTGATAACTGAGTGGGTTATTTTTGGTGTGTGCATCCTTGCTGTAAAAAAAATCTTGCAGCTGGTTGGTATTTAACCATTCCCTTGTTGATGCCTTAGTGACTTTCTGCTTCCCCCACCAGAGCAGAAAACATCCTGATGGAGTCTCAAGAGTACTAAATAGTAATTCCATATGGGGTTTCTAAAACAGTCCATTGACTGAGTGAGAAAGTGGCAGTTCTAAGGCAAAGCCCCTACAGTCACATCTCAGCAAATGTGTTCTACCTTATATGTCACTGACACTTTGTGACTCAGAAATATGTCTAAACCCTAAATAAACCATAACTTTGTATTAATTCATAATATGCCCCACACAGATATTGTCCTTACAAGGACCATAGCGGTACCCAGTGGTTGTTAGAACAGGCTGGTGACAGGTTACAGGTGCCCTGATTTTCTGGAATTCTGATTCTGAAACTATAAAAATCTAAGGAGATTCTGTTAGCTCCTACCACTGAAAATAACATCTGCTAGTACGTCTTACAACCTTGTCTGACTGAGAGGAAAGAGATCTAAGCATCAATAGATGAGTAATATCAAGATAATACCTGCCTAATTTACCAAGCTCTACCCTGATTCACAACTAACAAGGCTTTGCAGTTCACACTCGTGATTCTTGGTGCGTGCTATGGAGATGCTGCCACAGTTAATAAAGACATAGTGGGAAGCAAACTGTATATGAGTTAGTATGTGATGTCTCAGCAGTGAAAAATTAGAACATATAATTCTCAGGTGCAAAATCAGGAAAATCCTTGTTTAAATAGGTTCTTGGTGCAAGCACCTTCAAAACCAACATTTAAATAAATTCTTCATGGAAGAGGCTGTGAGAACCAAAAGACAATTTTGATTCTTCTAGTTTGATGATTCTACTGCTAATAAACTTGATCCCATCATCTTCTAATGCAGTGGGCAGTATCACATAAACGTGACCGCAGCGGGGCTTGAATTCTGTTCATTTCTACTGTTCAGCAAGTTACCCCAGGGAGAGATAGAAGACATGAGCTACTTGAAGGGTAATTCCTGCAATAGGTGCCTAGATGGCTCTGAGGGCCCCTAGACAGCACACAAGAAGAATCAAGCAGAAAGCGTAGCGAGCAGGAGTTGCGCACAGGTAGGCTGGAGGCAGTGCAAATCCCATCAGGAGTAACTTGGAGGTTACAGTTTGATTTCTGGGGCTGGACAGAACTTGTTCTGCATGTCTACTCTATCTGCTTCTCGCTGTTGAATGCAGACTATCACAGCCAGCATGCAGAGGAGAGACACTGGAAGATGGGGTGCCCAATGCATGTGTCAGGACAAAGAACCTCCCCTGAGTCATGCCAAATGCCACAGTTAGGCCAAAAGCACTGTTTTGGTTTGAATTGCTGGGGTCTGTCACACTTTTCCCCAGGCGGAACTGTCTGTACCCTGTTTCAGGTCCCTCCCTGCCTGAGTGATATGGGCTGTCACCTCTGTGTCTCACCTTTCCTGACTATAAAAAGGCTCTCATTACTGCCCTCCTTTTCAGAGTGCTCTCATATTTGCTAAAGCAACATGCCAGATAGATATCACTGTTATTACTGTGAATTACAGCATCTGTATTACCCCGAGAAAAGCCAACAATCAGATTAGTGTTCACTGTATATTTATGGCTGGTCCAACTCCCTAGTATTTGACACCCATGGGAACTGCACAGCTTTCCCATGAATGTTTACCTCTGCGAGCGATCACTTACCACCACTTCTCTTCTGCCTAACAGCAAAATACGCCTCTACTTCCCCAAATTTTCCATCTCTGGGAGCTATGAAATAACAAACATACTTAGCAAGATGGGAATTGTGGATGTGTTCACCAACCAGGCAGATCTCTCTGGCATCACCGGTGTCCCTGAGCTGAAGGTTTCTAAAGTAAGTCTGTGGCCACCAACCCTCTTCTTCCTTTCACAAACACAAGTCTCTGTGGTATCCAGAAATATCAGTTAAACACAGCTCTTGGCTTCCCAGCTTGCCATAGCCTGGATCATCCTGGCTTCAGTCCGTGAGTTTACAACTGAGAGGCGTTTGGCTGTCAGTGACAGTGATCAGATAAATTTGCTGCACAGCTCTTTTTACCAAGATTGTTTTCAGGCAAGATCTTCCAAGGTGTATCTGGAGTGTGAGAGGAACACCAAACCTCAGCTCCTCAGGAGGAGCCATGAATGTTCCTGGGCACACCACAGTCCACCCTAGTGCTCTGCTGACTCTGTTTTGGAAGTGCAGATCTGGCCCCCTCCAATATTTGCCTGAAAAGCGGACAGGCACCAGCGTCTCCCTTATCCCAGCATGAGGAGGAAAGACTGGTGAGAGGCAGTAGAAAGCATAAGGGAAAGAAAGATCAAGGAAAATCTCAAGATTAGGGGAGGCAATTTGGATTAAAGGGCCTCTCTCTTTTTAAAAAAAATATTTTATTTGTGAATGTAGTGGCAGTTTATCTTGTATTTGCCAAAACAATCTCTCTTCCTGCTCTTCAGATGCCTCCTTTCCTCCAATATAATTGGGCAAATAAAAGCATTTCACCCAATGTGAGAGCAGTCTGTTCTCCTCTTTTTATTTACTTCATAAGGAGCTGAGATTTCTGTAGCTCTATCCTGGCCTTCATTTAAAGCAGCTGACTGCAACAATACAGCTCACATCTCTTCTGCGCCTACAAGTCCTCTGCAGAGGATCCTCCAAGGCAGGAGTGGTTTAAATGGAGTCTGGTTCATCTTTCTGGAGGCTGGTCTCTGCCCAGAATGACTGTATTTTCTTTCTTCCTAGGTTGTCCATAAGGCTGCTTTGGATGTTGATGAGAGAGGTACAGAGGCAGCAGCAGCAACTGCTACTGAAATCATGACTGTATCTCTGCCTCCAACCATTGAATTCAATCGTCCCTTCCTGATGCTGATTTTTGATAGAGACACAAACAGTACTCTCTTCATTGGAAAAATAGTTAACCCAACTACCACTAGCAGAAGTGAGATATGAATTCTAATTATTATTACTGATTAAAGAAGTTGTGAAACTGAATGACATTTATTTCAATTTGCACCAGCATAGTATACAGTTCTTTTTCAGCAAGAGTTTTCATTCTACACCATTATCAAAAGCTCTTGGTATGGCTTGTGACATTTTCTCAGGAGGAAGTACAAAAAATGTTTTAAATTTGTCTACCAAAGAATGACTTTTTTACTTGACTGAAAAACAAGGAAAGACTTGCTAAGATTTGCCAGTATTCAGAGAGAAACTTGTATAACAACAGAAGATTCCTGCTTAGCAATTCATTGTCATCCAGAATAGCAGATAAAATGATTAAAACTTATGCAAACAAAGCATAAGTAATTATAATTTACCGTAAGTACATAAGCAGGTAAATAAGAAATGAGAAAAGCTGAATCAGCAATGTAGGGTCATGGGAGGCTGAAGCTTCAGTCAGCATGGGGAACATGAGGAATTGTTTTCAACAGGGAGAGAGAAATCTCTTTTCTTCTCCATAAATCTTTTATCACTTTTAGCATTAATCTAGCAGCAAATATTCCTGGAAAACTTTCCTTCAGCTCAAAAAAGAGCTGGAGGATCAAATCCTCTCTTCAGCCTGAAGACTTTCAACCAAGTATTGTCTGTTCAACAGACTAGCTCATATCAGTAGTTGAGTCCTCACACATGTATCCATCAGTGATCAGGAGAATGTAGCTGGATGAGAAGACGAGGTATTTGGACAACAATTACACAAGCATGTTGTCAGCTGAGATTTGTAGAAAACATCTAATGAGGGTCTAGTGAAGTGCTATCCTTTTAGAGTTACCAAGGTAGATATGTAGGTATCACCCCATAAGCAGATCTCCTGACCCAGGGAGTGGTGACAACCACCCATGAGAGTTAGGACAGCCTGAGGGCAGGCTGATAACCTCTTTCAACAGACTTGCTTTGAAAACGTGTACAAGAAAGAGCACAGTTGACTCTTTTCTTAACTACAACTGCAGTTTTGGAAGGAAGTGAAATGGTGTCACAGCATCAGGAAACACTGCAAGAGCAGCCACATGGCTTGGGAAGCAAACAGCCTCAGATACATGTTGAATGGCCTCTGTGAAATTAGAGCAAGGGTGATATTATCAGTCTGACACATGTAAGGAAGAGCAAAGCACTGTTTCTCCTTCACAGCCAAAAGGAAAGTTCCCTTTCTATTCTGTGTTTCTAATAAAATTTCTCCTGTTAACTGTCATGCTCTGTCCTTGATTGGGCTTTTTGACTAACTGCACATAATCTCTGAATAGAAAAGTTTATGAGAAACTGACAATCACCAATGGCAGTAATGCCAGTGAATGAGATAAACGTACACTACACCACCTTCCTAGCTCCTTCCTGCACTCACCTCTATCTGTTACAGTGGCTCTGTGGCCCAACGTGCACATGGAAATAATTCCTAAGGCAACCTGTCTTCCTGAAATATAACTGCACAATACAAAATTGACCATTCTTAGCCATTATCACTCCTATTGTTAACTGGCATACAGAGAAGCAACATTAAAAGCTCTAAGGATGAGAGGCTCAGTGAGGTCAGATCTTCAGGTAAGCATTTCTTGAACTCCTGAGAGTCATGCCAATTTTCTCCGGATGAAAAAGTGAAGTATTTGATCTTAGTAGTGTGCTTCATGGTTCACATCAAGAAATGTGGAGGAAACACCATGTCCCAGATTCACAATTATCCGTGGCAGCCACAAGACTTAATATTGCTCCCTCGCTTGTAAACCATTTTGGAATGGATATTTATAAATAGAACATAGTAGGAAGAAGGTTGTCCCCATATGATTCTGGGAAAGATCTGAAGATCAAGAGAATCCCCCACATCAGCTGAATCAGCTTTTTCAGGATGTATATCTGTATTTTGGGAAAGAGACTGCTTTCCTTCCTACCCTCACAGACGCATGCCCCATTCAGAAGCAGGATGTGGGAGTTCTGTTTTTCTCCCATAGCCTGAGAAAATGAGACCGCAGGGCTCTAAGAGGAAAGTGAGGGACAAATGTGCTGCCATGCAGAGCCAGTTCTCTACAGTGTGTCTCCTGCATAACCTCTCTGTGCTGTGGAGGTTGCAGGGACAGCAGGCAATGCAAAGTCTTGGTGCCAACCATAGGAAAACAGAGCGGTGACAGCCAGCAATGGGTGTCTGCCATCCTTACAAGCGATTTCCTGCCAGTGTCAGTATTGGTGCTGAGTCCTGTCTGCCAGGCTTGTTTCATAAGGCAACAGCTCCTGGTTTACTGACACCTTGCTGTGATTTTCCACTGCAGGATTTGCCAGAGACAGTGTTGAAGTAGAGGCAGGCACCACACTCAGCACAAAAGAGCAGCAGACAGCTTGCTCCCTGCCTACGTCCATGCTGTGCTGTTTGTTATGTGTCCCATCCTCATCTCTCCTCTATCCACCAAGTCCTACCCTCAGAATCCTGCTCTCATCACAGCAAGCATCACCAAACAGATTTTCCCTTTTACACTTGCTCTTTGTGTTTCCTCTCTGCACCAGTTCTTTTTCACAGCCTCCCACTCCACCTCCTGCAGACATTTTTCCCTCCCACCACCGGCACCATTCCTACAGTAGGTGGATGCTGCTGACTCAGCTAGGCAGTTCTCGCTTTCCTCCTACTCCCAAAATTGGGGAAGGTTGGCAATGGGTCCCCTTGCCTCTTGCCAACCATCCCTTTGGTGCTTACAGCACAGTGGGGAAGGCCGGGCAAAAAGGCAAGTTTTCAGCCCACTCCCTTCACTGAGTTTCTCCCTTTGGCATGATTGTCAGTGAAGCAGAGATGCATCTCAGAGGTAATTAGGGACGACATTCATTAGCCACTGACACAGCTGGGGGTGAGACTCAAAGCTGCACTCATGGTGATCCCAGGTTTTAGTGACCTGGCTGACTTCCGGTGAGACAGAAAGCCCATTTTCATTGCAACAGCACAGGGTACAGGTTTCTACACCTGTCAGGACTTGCTTGACATCATGTGGCCTGCCTGGAGTTTTGCTTTAGCTGCTTTATATGTAACAATGTGCACCCAATAATCAGGTGATGGTTATCCAATTAATTTTTTTTCCTTGGATTTGTATAATTGTATGATATAACATCTATGCATCACTACAAATACAGATATTTCTGTTACCAGTAATTATCAAGAACGAGCATGTTTTCTGTCTATGGCCCTAGAATGAAAAATAAGAGTATGGGTGCAGTGGGACAAGAAGAGATTTGAGAGTTCAGGCTCAGGATGACAGGCCCTGAGGCCTCGGGGCAATAAACAGCTCAACAGTGCACAGTTACTGGTCTTCAAAAGATCGCAGCCATTGAAGCTGAGTAAAACCAGTCTTGGGGATAACCAGGAGAACACAGACTGAGAGCTCACTGTATTTACGGCGCACCACAGGTTGTAAGCTCAAGTATATGAGGATCTGTAAACCAATGAAGGAAGAGCAAAGTGTACAGAACAATAGTAAATGTACCCAAGTGATCCCAGGTGGACCTTGGAGTTTGTACCCACCACCCTCACACTCCTCCCATCAAGGACCAGGATGCAGCTGTCCCATTGTGCCCTTCCCTCAGGGATAAAGCCAACAATATAAGGACCCAGTGAGGCAGAGAAAGGATGAGCATAACACCAGGGAGTGGGGAGGATGCTAAAACCTTTCTGTGTATTATTTCTAAATGCACGTAATCTGTACTATATCCTAGTTTTGTAACCAGACTAATTACAGTCCTTGGGAAAGAATGCTGAGATACTGGTAAGTCTGCTGGTAAACTCTCGTCTTTGCATACAAGGCAGCATATGGCACACTGGCATCCCCAGGGGTTACTGAGAAGGGAAGAGGTGCAAAAGGCTCACACAGGGTTACACGCTGGGTCCTCCTCACAAAGCTGTTCCACATGCCATCTTGCATTGCATTTAGAGCAAGAGTACATCATGGGTTTATCCAAAAGGCAGTGGAATAGCCCAAGGCCCGCTTCACAGTGAGGGCAGGGAGACTGATGGGATGAGGCCCTCACCACCATCACTCCCGACAGGCACATGGGGCACAGCAGCAGCCAGGAGGATTATCCTGCATCCAGGAACCTGCTGACTGACCACTCCTGAGCTAACAGGGTCCCCTCCATCTGGCTGAAGTGATCAGAAGAAACGTGCCTCGCCAACAGTGCTTCAGTCTTCTTTAGCCTGGAAACTGAGGAAAGCAGTGCAAAATTTCTTTTCTTTGCCTCCTGAACTTATCTGACATGCTGACACTCTGTTACTCAGTCACCAGATATTTAGCAACTTGACCAAAAGCACTTTTTCATCATTATTTATTCTGTCTTATCTTCAGTAACTGAGGCAGGCAGATACAAATTGGCGGAAGGCATCGGCCTACCTCTGTTCACTGAAATGGGACATTGTCTCACTGAGGAGACAAAAACAAAAATGTAGCTAAAACCTCTAGCTGACCACTTTCTTCCTAGTTATATGAAAAAGAACTGCTTAAAAACATTTTTTTTTTCCACTTCAAAATGATTACTACAGCTAGACAGAAGGAGCCATGGCCAAACCCCTGTGTACTAGTCCATATATGTCAAAGTCACCACTCTTGGAGGACTCAGTCTGTAGCCAGAACCGAAGTTGAAACCTGTAACCCAGTGCACGTGCTGGGAATGAAGGCCTTGCTCAACACTAATGGCAGCCAGCATTTTTAAGGACAAACTGATGCAAGCTGGGTGAGAATGTGACAGTGCAAATCGTAAGTCCCACCAGATCAGTGGGAGAAGCTGGTTGTGTTTGTGATCCTACTGTAAGCAATCTGAAAATATGGATTTGAGGTAATTGTCTTAGAGCCTGATGTAATTCTATCCGTTATTTCATACCTATGGGATTGCTATGTTTTGTCACAGAGAAGCTATCTGCCTGCTAAATGATGCAGCTCAGAGATAATCAGACTACCTGGTGTGTTGAAATAGCTGACTTCAAAGTGAGGGAGATAACTGTTTAAATAATGAGGCATGTTTGGCCACAGATAAAAGTTTCTCATGACTTAATATTTGTGAAACATCCAAGACTACTAAAGCTTTAGCAACATTCATTAGAAGTACTTATTTCTCGTATATTCTCCAAATATATCTTCTTTCTCATATCTCCAAATATATCCTCATATAGTAGTGGGAAAAGACACACGTGTCAGAGACCTGCAGTGGGAATGAGCTAGGCTTGCGGCACTGTACCGCAGGGGCAATGCTGTCGCACATAACCCATGGCAGAGCCTGAATAACTCAGCAGCCTTCCAACAGCTTGATCTTGCATGTATTTTTCTTCACAAAGTAGACTTTCTTGGTCACAGAAGAAAAGCTTTCTAAAAGTTCCAGATACTTGTGAAATACAAAGGTAAGGTTCAAGACACAAAGGATATGTTCATACTGGCAAGCTGCAGGAAAGATCAGTCTCCTCGATTAGTACAGGGAGGTGCTGGGTCTGCTTCTGCCCATGCAGATCACATGTGAACTCACTTGGGTCAGGAAACAGGGTGTCCCCATAGTGAGGGCCGCAGAGGGAAGGAGCTACGAGGTTGCAAATCCCAGCCTCCACTGCCAAGTGGGTTGCCACCAAGCACAATGCAGGAGTCCCAGTGTCCACGGCTGGCAGATGTGCCCCCGCTCTCCCTGTCCTTCCCAAGGAGCATGCACAATTTTTTCCACAGGAGAACTGCCAACTTCCAGTTGTCCCCTCTAACCTGAGATGAGGTAAAACCAACACTCTAGGCTTGGAACATGATTCACCAAAACATTACCAAACAAAAAAAAAAAAACAAAAAACCCAAATTCTTCAAGACAGCCAGACTGTTTTTTCAGCTTAGTTGTTCTACTTATTTTATATTTATATTATAGATAAATGAGGAATTGTTTACCTACACAGGGCATATCTTCAATGGGTCTTTGGAGTTTGGTCTCAGCTCCCCCACAGATGGAGAAGTGACATGCAGCCATGCAGCAAGGTAGCACAAAATCTGTATGCTCTTGATACTGAATGTGATGACAGCACTTCAGAACAGGTTTCTGTTTCCCCAACACAGATGCATCTCTGATGATCTTGCAGAAGAAACAGTGGGTTTCAGCATTGCTTCCTCCTTCCTACTCCTGCCCAGTGCCGGCACAGTTTGATATGCCACCAAGGCTCTGCTCTCAGGTGTCTATAATTTGCCACTTCTCCTGAGTAAACTCTGGCAAAGGGACAAAGGTACAGAGACCAGGCAGATCCTGTTGGTTCTACACCCATTTGCTTGATATCCATGCTTTTAGTCATGTTTAGTGTTATTATATTTCTTCCTTATGAATGCATTCATGTACAGACGTCCGCATATCCATGCACACATACACACACCTTTATGTTTTGAGATCCCTAGAGTATTATAAGCTATTATTATAATTAAACCAAATAACTCCATAGAAGATCGTGGTTAAGATGCTTGCAATGCACAGCGCAGATTATTCTACGAGAAAGTGCTTTGCTAGCTAGTATCTTTGTTTTCCAGTCTCAAGGTAAATATAAGATAACCCTGATGTTTGCTTTGCAGCTAGCATGCTGACTTTGCATGCTTCTTCCAACCCCCATGCCCTCTTGCTTGATTCGAAACTAGGAGATAAAACTCTGGGTAGACTCCATTGCGCAGCTTATTTTTCTTTTCAGCAGTACTAAAAAAGAGAAGTATTTACATTTCAGGAGTGCTTAGGACAAAATTTTCAGACTGGCTTCAACTTCTGTTTTTGCAACCTCATCTGTTTGAGCTCCTTTGCCTGCAGGCTTTCTGTACCATACTGCAGACTGGCCTTGACACCTGCATCCATCAGATCCCCTTGAATTAGATGTGCGATTACCAACATAAGCTGTGGAAAGTGCATAATTAATGACTAAATTGGTCTTCGCTGGAGCAAGGTCAGTTGAACCCACAAGACTGCCCAGGGAAGTAATAAAGCTATGTCATCAGAAATCTGCTTAGCAAGGAGACCGCATGCCATTTCTTTGCAGCACAAGCTGCACTACTGTCAGCACAGCTGTACCAGTATAACCACTCCCACAGGGGGCTCACAGTGCCCAGTTCTCTCACTGAGAACTCAAAACTCTTCACACTGTGACTGCTCTGCACATCTGGGGTAGAAGCTGCTCTGCTGAGCACAGCACTCGCAAAGACACAGGCAATATAACAGTTCCCATGGTGCTAGCAAGCAGTGGAAGCTGTCAGGTTTGCATAGCATCACTTGCTGTAGTTTGGTAAAAGAAAAAAAAAGCACAAGCAGCAGCATTAATTTCCAGTAAAGCTTACTGCTGAAAACCAATTCACTTGCCCATTACAACTGCATGCATGCAAGAATTGAGGCTTAGTTTAAGGCAAGATAGACCCAGAACAGAAGTTACCTGTACAGAAACATTTGCTCTGATATAAGACAACACTTTCTGTGTCAATTGGTAAAGAGTTTAAGTTCAACATAATTCATTTTTATTCTATTTGTTCTAGAAAGGAAGACCATACAAGAACTTAGGGTAGTGACATTCTTCCATCATAGTTCTACTGTATTTTTTTTTTTGTAAGCAGCCCTATATCAGCTAAATATTACCGATGCAATAAAATGTGTACACACTGAAAAAACTATTAAGTTTCCTCTCTTTATTATCGAATTGTCTGTGTCTTATAGATTTCTTCCTTTAGATGAAAACAGTCAATTCTCTATTTTGTATATTCTCTCTAGTGCTTCTGCTGTGCCTGCTAGCAGAATTCTATCTTCTGTAGCCTATCATGCTATACATTACCTGGGAAGAACAATTTGATCTGGTAAATAATTGCAAGGGTGTGAACATCTGAGCACATTGTCACATACAGTCTGCATTAGTTGTATACAAGCCTAAGAAGTAGTTAAGAGCTGCCATCTGGCACATATTGGAGCAAAGATCACAAGCTCATTTACCTATACTGATCTGCATAGAATATAGACAAGGTGAGGTATCAGTGGATCTGGCCTACAACAAATATCAAAGTAGGTTTAGTGTTTCCATTCTCACTATAGAAAGGGACCGCAGAAATTCCCTGTGTCAAGGCTTTGATCTTCCAATTCATATTACAGATATGATGCACCTAAGCTGCAAGATAGATTTGGTTCAAGTTGCAGATTCAAGCTTGGGTGAAAGCTGCATGAACAAGAATGCTTACTGTTTTCAGTTTCTCTCTTCTCTTAATACAGAGTTCTCAATTTCATGCCATGACTGCACACTAGCATTCTAGAACTTGTGTTCTTGCTGGTCACAGAGAGTAAAGTCTAGCTAGATATAGTAACTCAGTCAATAAAATATAACTGAAATATCGTATTCTCTCTACATTTATCTTCTAGCTAATAGAAACATGGACTGACAAGAAGTCTGACCACAAGACTGACTTTTCTTTACAATGATGACTGGAACCTGAAGACACCACTGCTCACTGAAAAAGAATGGGTAGTGAATGGTAACTTAAACCTCCTGTCAATGCAAATGCCTCCATGCTCATTACAATGCCAAAATGAAAAATGAATACCCCTATCAAATGCAAATTATATGATGCAGAAATCTCATTCATTCTATAATCAGTTGTTGACCAAGGTCATTACTCTGTATGGAGGGACTTCTGTGGGTTCCAAAAATTGTTTCATTATACAGGAAACAAAGTAGGTGCTTTCAGTAAAAATGATTAAGAAGGAAAATCTGAAAATGTTAGATGAGACCTTCTGGAAGGTAGGAAGAATGCTGTGGATATGTTCAGTGACTTATTCTGATCTGACTGCAATCTGAAGTATTACTACACTGGAGACACCATTCTCTTTAAAGAAATATATAATACAGGCCATTACTGGCTTTTAAACTCTTCAGTTTGCAGAAAATCTTGACTGTAGAAGACTGGGACCCTGTCCAAGAAAAGGCTTATGGAACAGTGCTGGAAATGTTGCTTATGGCTGAAGCACAGAAAAGAAAGATTTACATACTGCTGACTCTTCACATGGGCCCTGACAGTGAAGACGGTTTACAGAATCATAGAATTAGCTAGGTTGGAAAAGACCTACAAGATCATCCAGTCCAACCATCCACCTACCACCAACAACCCCACTAAACCATGTCTCCCAACACTATATCTAAACATTTCTTGAACATCTCCAGGGACGGTGACTCAACCACCTCCCTGGGCAGCCCATTCCAGTGCCTGACCACTCTTTCAGAAAAGTAGTATTTCCTAACATCCAGCCTAAATCTCCCCGGGCACAACTTGAAGCCATTCCCCCTCGTCCTGTCACTAGTTACAAGAGAGAAGAGGCTGACTCCCAGCTCACTACAACCTCCCTTCAGGTAGTTACAGAGAGCAATGAGGTCTCCCCTGAGCCTCCTCTTCTCCAGACTGAACAATCCCAGCTCCCTCAGCTGCTCCTCATAAGGCCTGTGCTCCAGACCCTCACCAGCTTCGTCGCCCTCCTCTGAACACGCTCCAGGGCCTCAATATCTTTTTTGCAGTGAGGGGCCCAAAACTGGACACAGTACTCGAGCTGCAGCCTCACCAGGGCTGAGTACAGAGGGAGAATGACTTCCCTACTCCTACTGGCAACACTATTTCTGATACAAGCCAGGATGCCATTGGCCTTCTTGGCCACCTGGGCACACTACTGGCTCATGCTCAGCCGAGCGTCGACTAATACCCCTAGGTCCGTTTCCTCCATACAACTTTCCAGCCACTCTGCCCAAGCCTGTAGCGTTGCCTGGGGTTGTTGCGGCCAAAGTGCAGGACCCGGCACTTGGTCTTGTTGAACCTCATCCCGTTGGCTTCAGCCCAGAGATCCAGCCTGTCCAGATCCCTCTGTAGGGCCTCTCTTGCCCCAGGCAGATCCACACTTCCTGCCAGCTTGGTGTCATCTGCAAACTTACTGAGGGTGCTCTCTATGCCCTCATCCAGGTCATCAATAAAGACATTGAAGAGGACAGGCCCCAGCACCGACCCGTGGGGAGCACCACTCGTGACCGGTCGCCAGCTGGATTTAACTCCATTCACCACCACTCTCTGGGCCCGGCCCTCTAGCCAGCTTCTTACCCAGCAAAGGGTGTACCTGTCCAAGCCACGGGCTGCCAGTTTCTCCAGGAGAATACTGTGGGAGACAGTGTCAAAGGCTTTGCTGAAGTCTAGGTAGACCACATCAACAGCCTTTCCCTCATCCACCAGACGGGTCACTCGATCATAGAAGGAGATCAAGTTGGTCAAGCAGGACCTGCCCTTCACAAACCCATGCTGGCTGGGCCTGATCCCCCAGTTGTCCTGCAAATGCCGCGTGATCTCCCTCAGGACAATCTGCTCCATAACCTTCCCCGGCACCGAGGTCAGGCTGACAGGCCTGTAGTTCCCCGGATCCTCCTTACGACCCTTCTTGTAGATGGGAGTCACGTTCGCAAGTTTCCAGTCTTCTGGGACCTCTCCAGTTGACCAGGAACGCCGATAATTGATGGAAAGCAGCTTGGCTATCTCTTCCGCCACCTCCCTCAGTACTCTTGGGTGGATCTGATCCGGCCCCATGGACTTGTGGCAGTCCAGGTGGAGTAGTAGGTCTCTGACCGTTTCCTCCTGAATCATGGGGGGTTTGTTTCGCTCCCCATCCGAGACTTCCAGGTCAGAGAGTAGAGTGCTCTGAGGACAACTGGTCTGGCTTTTAAAGACAGACATAAAAAAGGCATTGAGAACCTCAGCCTTTTCATTGTCCTCAGTGGCCACATTCCCAGCCGCTTCCAGCCGCTTCTCTATGCTGGCTTGTGGTCCATGTCCTCTGGGAGCACAACATTCCACTCCAAGTGAGACAGTGTTCAAAGAGACTGTGTTGTCAACAGCAGCAATGCAGCCAAATCCTATCGCTAGCCAAGGAACAGGCCTTCAATGGCCAGGTTTAGGTTAAGATGGTTACTATTCATGATTGCAGCTCAGTGAAGTCTCAGCTTCCTGCTACCTTATCTTACTCTTCTCCTACCAGCTGTTCTTTCACCCCTAGACATAGATATACAAAAGAAGTTTCTAAAGTAATCCCTTCTATTTTATTGTCCTGGCCCATAACATCAGAGGTGGTGGTTGTATGGCAATAGAAACTGAACCTTCCCAACAACAGTACATTCCTTTTTTTTTTTTTTAAACCATGTGACAGATGGCAGCAGAGGGACAGCCTGAAAAAATTGCATCTGATATGGAAGGGCTTATGAAGAAAAGGTGTGGATTCTCCGTTGACTAGCAAAGACAAGCACATAATCTCCCCCAGCCATGCAGGCTGTAAAAGCATCTCTGTCCCAGAGAAAGTCATTCAGCTTAATTAAATTTGTCTGTATTTTGAGGACTTTCATTATTTCTTCAAACTGGATACAAGCAAAATATAGTTCCAAAATATACAGGAGGTAAAGGAGAGAAACAGACAGGTAGGAGACACAAAGAATAATCTAGTTCATATTTTAAAACAAACAAGCTGAAATATCACTGAGTCACATTACAATGCTGGAGGACACTTTAGCCAGAAAATGTCAGGAACTGAGATTAACAATCAAGTGCTGTAGTGCTATCTCTGAAGGAAGCCTCTCAAAAGAATAAAAAATTTTCAGCAGGATGCCATCAGGAGTGAAAAATGTTCATGCGTAGACTACACTACCCAAATATTTTTTCTATTATATATGTTCTTTCTAGAAATCTATGTGCATCCATAAAATGTTCCATTTCAACGATGAGTAAGGTTGCTAAGTGACATTAGCACTTAAATCAAGGAAATGAATAACTAACACTTCACATCTGGCACTGCCCACATATTAAATGCAATATTCTTATGAAACATAAAGAAAATCATTTTTCAGTCCCTACACAGCTCATAAACAGAGATTGTTGCCCATTTAACTACTCCATTGCCTAGATATAACTCCTCATGGGAATAAAACTATGCAGTAACTACTTTTTTCCCTCAACTGATAGTAGATTTTTAGTATACTATTTCTGTTTCTCAAGAACTAGTATTATAAAATTAAGTGATCGAGTGATAGATGCAAACAGTACAATATCTCCAGCTTTGCATTTGAGGCTGATCATTATAGATACTGCATTTTGTAATGTTATGTGATTTATTATCCTTTAAACTCAAACTCCCAAGAACTATGTTATTGCCATATGAAAATGTCATCTTAGTTGAAGAAAATGTTCACATCTGAAAGATTTGTTTGTCTTTCCTTTTCAACTTTTTTATTGTTTTCAGATGAACTCAGAAGCCATCATTAGGTGAGGGGTCTGGAGCACAGGCCTTATGAGGAGCTGCTGAGGGAGCTGGGATTGTTCAGTCTGGAGAAGAGGAGGCTCAGGGGAGACCTCATTGCTCTCTATAACTACCTGAAGGGAGGTTGTAGTGAGCTGGGAGTCAGCCTCTTCTCTCTTGTAACTAGTGACAGGACGAGGGGGAACAGCCTCAAAGGGGAGATTCAGGCTGGACTTTACGAAATACTACTTCTCCAAGGGAGCGGTTAGGAGCTGGAATGTGTTGCCCAGGGAAGTGGTGGAGTCACCAACACTGGAGTTGCTCAAGGAACATTGAGATGTTGTGTTGAGGGACATGGTTTAGTAGGGTTATATTGGTGGTAGATGGATTGTTGGACTGGATGATCTTGTAGGTCTCTTCCATCCTTAGTGATTCTATGATTAAAAAATATCAGGAGGAGAGCTGTGCCAGGATCAGGAAACAGAAATGAAGGGGAGTGTTTTGATACTTACTCGTGTCATTGAAGCTCAGAATTTTAGAGTGCCTAATCATTTTAAACAAAGACAATATTTCTTGAATGAGAATGAATCCCTGCTTAAAGATTTCATGGAAGCACAGCCAGGTACATTCATATACTTTCAGGAAGAAAAGATGCCTATTGGGAGCTCACGCAGTGCCATGAGAACTAGTACCAGAGCTGTAGCAGGTTACAGTATTTGATGTTTATGTTTAAAAGAAAAATGTACAAGCAAGCAAAACACACAATGAACAGTTCTTCACCACTCTGAGTGGTATGGCTAACACTAACAGCACTCATTTGATGCTTAGCAAGCCTCAGCATGGAATGTGCTGAAGCACATAGGTGCAGGAGGGCATCTTTTGCTCATCTTTTACGGAGGCCAAAAGACAGATTTCTTCATCACACCAGGTAATTGCTTCAGGCCAGATAGTCAAAGACAGCAAGTCACAGGATCTCAACTTGATTATTGCAGCTGTAAAGATGTGCATTCCCTATCCAAATTCCATGTTTACATGCATTGTGAATAGCAAGAGAATACATCATATTCCAAGTTCAGAAAATCAGTAGTAGTCAATATTTTTATATGACTTGCAGGTGCAATAATGCCTTCCTTCTTCTTTCCCTAAAGATACTAACCTCTTAGATCCTTAGTAATTTCTGCCACTGAAATTGATCCTTTCAAGAATTTAATGTAAAAATGTACTTGAATTTCACATCTACTGGAGAAACTTTGAAATGACTTCCCAAGAAGACAGAAATACTTTATAGAGAGAATGGTTTAAGTTTGTGTCTCTTGCCTGCTTAAGTTCCCCCTCATGATACAGTCTTGGTAAAGCACCACAGAAAAGATGTCCCAGTACACAAAATTATAGTTCTTCCATCAGAGAAATAAAGGTTCTGATGACATCTGCTGGTCCCAGGAGGAGTAGACAAACACCAACAATCCCCTGCCATGGGTCTGATTCTTATATGTAAAAACACAAGTTAACTAAATCATTGAGAATAAAAATGTTCTTTTGCTGTGAGTTAGAGAATGACAGGAAATGAGGCTAAGAATGTCTTTAAAGGTCATTAACTCCATCTCTGGAACAAGCAGGATTCATGCTACTTCTACCACAGTTCTACTACCAGTTTGTTTTAATTATTAATAAAACTGATATTAATTCTCTGGACACACTATTCTCTCACTTCCTCATTTTCACATTCCCTATAAAATGTTTCACAATAAGGTGTCCGATTAACAAGTAATTATTCTATTTGTGTATTCAAGAATAATTACACTGCATTTGACCATGAAGTGAAAATATAAAGGAGATACTTTAGCCTTACATTGTGAAATCTTGCAGCTTTACTGCTTTGTATATCTGGTAATACTAAGCACAGAAACACACCCAACCCACCCCCAAGGGCGGAGAAATACGTGCATTTTGAAGATGCTTTCACTATAGGAATCATCACATATGAGCAGTCTCATGAGGCTAGTTCTCTAGGAAAATGGTTAAGACTATAAGCTTCATAGGTATGGAGCCATCAGGGTATTTGCATCCTGCTGATTTCAATTATAATGCACACTCTGAATGGAAGAAGCAGCAGCCACCTTGATGAGTCATCAAGTTGACAAATTATGTTTAGTAGACTGAATAAAGGACTGTTTTATAACTGTTAGAGCATGCTAGTTTACATATTGCGAGTAATTTTACTGTGACACTGCAGAAGATGTAATACAGATCCTTGAAAATTACCACTGCGTATCTACTGCACTAATCCTGGTGCACTAGTATTTATTTAGTTTAAGAAACATCATTAGATCACATTTAGCAAGTTTAACAAACTTACCTTAATTCTTTTAAGGAAACTCCAATCCTGGGCAGAATGTCTGACTGACCTCAACCAGCTCTGTCAAGACAGAGGGAAATACCCTGTGCTTACCCCCAAGAAACACAACTAGCTAAGGACAGAATTTCACAGTGAATGTATTTATTTGGCTTATAGCATGAAAGAACCTTGCTTGACTAAGGCAAGGAACACAGTTTCAAAATCTCTTACGGGGATTCTGATAGGTATACATTCAATTAAACAACCAGCTTCCTTCCTAGAGCTGGATCTCTTGAGACTATGATCACTTACCCTGTAACACAATGGAAAGTACAGCAATAATAACTGGGGCCACAACAAACCATGACAAGCCCAAACGTAGCAGCCACAGACACAAAGGAAAATAAAAAAAAAATCCACTCACCTTCAGAAGGACTCAGGCATGGAGGGATCTCTAGAAAAATACGCTCCCCTCCACTGCCAACCCTTAAATGAGGTCTGGGAAGGGGTGGATCCTGGCTCCACCCCTTCTGGTCACTCAGGTGCGCTGCATGCACCTGAGCTCCCCTGGATTGGCCTTGCCTTCCCACCACGTGCTCAATCACTGGTTCAGGCCGTGACTTAGCATTTCCTCTACACCTGTCATATGAGCATTAGACATTAAGATGTTGTCAGGGTATGGACCATTGCTGAAATGGGGCATGGTGTATGAAACAGTGGCACTACCTAAGCAGACATGGACACTCTACCAGGGAACTTGTAATTGAAAGGACCCATACTTAGCACATGGGACCTAAGCCCAAGATAAATCAAAAAGTAGGATGACTAATTATTCCCCTGTGACCAAAGGTTTCCTAAACCAGATTGAGAAAAGTAACATAATAAAGCAGCTACTGAAGCAGAGGAATTGCCAGCACCACACGAAGTACTGCAAAAGGATGAAAGGGACTTGTAAAAGAGATTGCCTTTGTATTTGGAGTGAGCAGGTGAGATTGCTTCTGCAAAATCAGCCTCCAGGTAGCCAGGATACATGGGGCCTTTGGCAAACACATTTGTGAGATCGTGGACTACTTAGCATTGTTGGGTTTTGCAGAGCTGTATATGCATCCAAGAAACTTGACAATTAGAGGAGATGGTCTTCAGCTCCACTACTGACATCTCAGTTGCCAACTGCCCATTCTCAACGCTGTGCCAGTGTTGTGCTGGACAAAGCTCCTAGCAGAAATGCAACAGATGACAGTCCATGTGTATTGCTATTGTTTGTTCTGGTCTCAGGGATGGTTTTGTCATAAAACCCAAAAAAAGTGGAATTGTAGAAAAGTGCAATTTTGCAACACACTGGCAATCCTCTTTCAGAAAATTACTCTTCAAATATGTGTAGTTTGGCTGCTACCCATAAGATGTGAGCTGTTTTACTGCTCAAAAAGCTCTGTTGAATCCAAGGGGTGACTGACAATGTAAGTAGTACTTCGTGGGATGAATATGCTACTCCCAGTCATGTGCAGAAGATACTCTCAGCAAGGTATTACTGAGCATGAAAAGCTAGCAATGGCTTCGTGAGTGACTAGAGAAAAAGGCTGCTCCCTCGGGGCTCTGTGCAGAGCCAACACTTCTCATAGCAGCCTCCTTTTTCTTCCATATAAAATAAGATACATGTGTTTCATGTGCATCAGAAAAGTTTCAAGTGAAAGATTTGAAAATTTTAAGATCTCTTCTCCACATCATCTACACACAAGACTTCAGCTTTTGAATATCAGATATCAGTATTGCTGTTCTTCAGTCTTAACTCAAGCAAGGCTTTCAGTGGTGACTGCAAATGCCAGGGTCCTGAAGCAAGGACTATGAAGGATAGGCTGCTATTATAATTGCTAATAACTATGCTAATATTGCTAAGAACAAAAGCTGGATATGGTTTTGTGCATATCAATTTTTCCCTGTCTTGTCTTTTTGGACCACGGCCACGAAAAGACTCACCACCACACTGCAGAAATGCAGCATTGCTTGGCCATGTCAGATGCAAATTTATTCCATGTAGTGAGAAGAAATTTGAATCTCAAATACAACTGAATTAACCACAAAAAATATATAGATTATAAAGTAGGAAAAAAAAAGTCAATTCATCAGAGAACTGAAGTAGTGAAGTCACTGGGACATTCACAGTGGAGATCCTGATGTTTAAGCAATAGGCTGAATGTTGTCAACTCATTTAACCCAGTCTTACATTCCTGTGTTTTCTGAAACATTGTTTGTACTTCAGGCCTACTAGTAGAAAAATTGTTTTTGAAAATAAGAGTATTTTAAAAGAACTTGAACAAACGAATAATGTTTACCAGCAACATACAACAGCCTTTTTGCACTGAGTCCAGGATGCTCAGTTCCCTTATGGGCTTTCCAAAATATAATCCTTTTCTCTAACTAAGCTCCCACTTAAACTACAAACGGTAGAGATTTTTTTGTTTGTTTTCAATTCAATTGACAAATAGATACAAATTCCACTATGTCAAGTGTTAAGGCCAATTTTTTTATTTATTTTCTACAATCCAAATCAGAATGAAATATACTATTTCATTTAGGAGAGTTTTTTTAATGTAATTTAGGAGCATGAGGAGTTCTGTGTTTACAGTTTATTGGGAATTAAGCCAAAGAACAAATTAGTGAAGAGATCATGCCCACACTAAAGAAATTGCTGAGTATACTACCTGTCTTAATGTAGTGCCTTGGCAACTAAGAGTGCTCAAGCTCCAAGAAGAACTTGACAAATCTGTTCAAGCAAGATCAAACTGGAAGTTCAGAGAATTTAGCATTGTATCTCATAGTTCAGGAGAACTTTTGCAGGAATACAGTGATAGGACAAGGGGGAATCGCTTTAAGCTCAAGGAGGGAAGGGTTAGGTTGTATGTCAGGGGGAAGTTATTTACAGAGAGAGTGATGAGGTGCTGGAACAGGCTGCCCAGAGAGGTTGTGGATGCTCCATCCCTGGAGGCGTTCAAGACCAGGTTGGATGAAGCCCTGGGCAGCCTGGTCTAGCACCAGATCTGGAGGTTGGTGGCCCTGCCTCTGGCAGGGGGGTTGGAACTTGATGATCCTTGAGGTCCCTTCCAATGCAAGCCCTTCTATGATTCTATGATTCTATGAATACCAGCTTCCCCTATTTGGTCATTTATAGAAGGAACATCACTCAATGTTTACCACTCAGTTAATTGTAGTGTACCAATAAATACTTTACTGAATAGCTGGTATGCTCTTGAGAAAGAAAGCAAAGACCTGGTTTCTCCTCTAAAGGGAATGGTCACTTTGAAAGGCTAGGGAGCTGGCAAAGCCTCTACAATGCTCTGCATCTGTTCCTGCCCTCCCTTTTGTTTGCCTCAGCTCTAGTTAATACTGACGTAGCCTTTTATGAAATGGCACGTTTTAAACAGCATTGGAAACTGCTTCTGATGCTGAGTAGCTTAGGGCCTGTCTGTAAAATAATTCTCGTAGTCCAATTCTCATTGGACATGCGGGGCCAAATCCTATTGGGCTTCTGAAGGGCTGGATGCAGAGTTTACTCTTCTCTTGCTTCCCATGAAAGACATAATGTATTTACTGGAATATAACCCGCCCTCTTTATGCCATTTATGGGAAACACGTCACTCAGAGTTTATCAGGCAGTTAATTTATAACAGGCAAAACCAGATGATCACTCTTTGGAAGAGTAAATATTTGTTGAAAATCTTCTATATGGGACAGTCACCTTCACGTGGTTTTTAAACATCGTTGATTAAGTAACAGAGAAACTACCTGATAGGTAAGTCGAGGTTTATCTGAATCATTTGGATTGTAAAGAGGAGGATTATTTTATTGTGTATATTAATATTCTTTAATATATTATATACAGATAATATTCCTCATATATTCTCTAAAAAGGATTATTTAAATGGTTGTAGATCTTATTCAGTGTTATAATATATTGGATGTTTCTTTTGCTATAGCATCTTCAAAAGAGAAAAACTGAAAAAATAACTTTATCATGTTTTTATTAATGAACTTTCTATTCCTTTTGTAAAGGAAGCTCTCAAAACTAGTAATAATTCACTAATAACTCTAATTCACTCTAGGAACGTAAAATGCAAACCTAAAATGTGCAAAAATATCACTTTATTGTTACCAAAACTGTTTTTTCCTAGTCCTAGAAGACTGTATTTCTAACTGTTACTGAATGACAAAGGTGATATAATATTTATGTTATATTGTTGCAATCTCAGTCTTGCAGTGACTGTTTAGTGAAATGTTGATGTTCTTAACTCCTGCAATGTGTGTAACACATGGGCATTTGCATGTGCTTGAGGAAGCAGGACTCCTTCCCTGAGTGCGGAATGGTCTGTACACAAGGCTAGGTTTGCCCCTGTCTTCTCAGTCTGAAATCCATTTGTGCTGGGATGGCAGTGCAACCTGGAATGCAACTCATGGCATTCCCTATTTGGTTTCCCCATCTCCCTGGGAAGACTTGGTGGCCCTTCTGAGACAAGTATCAAGCAGCCCTTTCAGAACAAGATGCTGCAGTGGGATCTGTCAAGGGCAGCGTTGTCAGGTGTTGCACAGAAACTGCACTGTGCACAGAAAAGATGAAGAAAATGTCAGAATCATAGAATGGGTTAGGTTGGAAGGGACACGAAAGCCCACCTAGTTCCAACCCCCCTGCCAGGGGATGGTTGCCATTCATCAGATGAGGCTACCCAGGGCCCCATCCAGTCTGGACCTGAACCCCAGGAATCCACAGGGGCATCCACAGCTTCACTGGACAACTTGTGCCACTGCCTCACCGCCCTCTGTGATGGAGTACTACCAGAAGCTATGCTTTCCAGTCCCTGTCTCCAACTTTGCAGTGTCCAGGGTTACCCCTCTGAAGAAGCAATGATTCCCTGGGGAAAAAAAAGCCTCACAGGTTTTCAGGTCCAGGAGAGGTCCTTTTTGTTGCCACAGCACTGAGGCAGGAAAAGTACTTTGTGCCTATTATTTAACTTCTCACAGAAGAAGGGGCCTACACAATGAGGAGGGGTGCCTGGCAGTTGCTGTAAGAGCTCTTAACACCTTTGCTTATGATTGGTCAGGGACAGTAAGTCTCCCAGATCTGGCACCCCTTTTGCCAAGGCAGGAGATGAACTTGAGGCAAACCTTTCCCTACTCTGCTCCTGCTGAAACCAGACCTCCCAAGTGCCGGGATGTGCAGCACATCAGCTTAGACAAGGGCCAGCAGATAGAGCTGAGAGCTGTGTTTCATTAGTCTTTTGGAGATTACCTCAAACACAGATTAAACAAGCATGAAAGCATTCATGATCTGCATCTCATTGAAGATAAAGCAAGAGTTAATGGGAAAGAAAAAGAAAGAAAAAATATTCACAGCCACACTAAACTGCATATTTTAGTGTTCCCTGACTGTTGTGCCCTCAAGAGAAGGCACAAAATTCAGAGATCTCACTGCCTCCCCATTAAGCAATTACAGCCCATCTGTGTCACATCAAGTACAGAACGTGACCTATTATCTCCAAGGAAAATAGTGCACCACCTGGCTGCCAAAAACACTCTGTGACTTGGCACCCAAATGTCCCTGTACTCAGATCAACGTACCTTTTTGGGACTAACTCCCACAGCCTGAATCAAGCAACTGTGAAATTCATCTGAACTCTGAATAAATGGCAATCAAATAAAACCAGTTTTCCCATATGCCAAATCACAAACTGTATGACTATTAAAGATCCTTAACTAAATAGACATCGTTAATAGTTGCCATGTGTTTTCTAGATTGTTGAATTGCTTTAATGATGGGCCCTGCAATCAATATTTTCCTCTTAGGCTGGATTTTAGAAAAAATTTATTTACAGAAAGAGTGGTGAGATATTGGCACAGGATGTCCAAGGAGGTGGTGGAGTCACTGTCCCTGAAGGTGTTCAAGAAAAAGGGTAGAGGTTGCACTGAGGAGTCATGCATGGGTTGGTGTTTGGACTAGATGACCTTAGTGGTCTTTCCAACCTTGATAATTCCATGATTCTATCTCTTTTATCTATTATCACACCACTGCTACACACAGGAATTTTGTGCAGGCTTAGTGGTCTTGTGCACTCTGTTCTATCTGCAATGGGAAAATTCACCTCCATTCAAGATTTTTCCATAAAGTGTAATTCAATGCCAATTTATGGGAGAAAAATTCACATACCGCTTTAATGTAAAGATGAATGATGAGCATGTTTTCAATTTTATGCTTGAAAAGTATATTTGCATGTTTGATACTAAAGTTTGCCTGAGGCTTTTCCAGAAAACATGTCCAGATCTCTCCAAACATTTTGTTTTGTGATGAGAGAACCTCTGTTAAATTTGCAACATGAATTCACAACACGTATAAATTTCTAAGCAACCTGTATCAGAAGGAAGAGAAGTGAAATGAAATTATGAAATGCAAGTATTTCTCATACTGACATTGTATTTCCAGTTCTGAGCTTCATAATCTTTCCAGGGCTTCATGAATATAAGCAGTAACATGAAACTTCATGTTGACCTACTAGAAACAACTGAACACATTGGGCATCCAACAGAGTACATTAGCACTATAGCACCTTCCTCTACATGACATTGAGGTTAGGACTTCAGCCTTGTTCTCTTGGTGAGAGAGAGGTTGATCTTCCTGATACAGCCACATACTGAGATGTTATTACTAGGGAATTGAACACTGTAGCCAAAATATTACCTTGAGTGCTGCTCTGTGTATTGCATAAAAAGCCTAGTATGTCTTAACAAAATTTATCCGGCCTTTCACAGAATTTTGACCTTCTTTCTGATGTTTTTGGCAGTGGAGTGCTGATCACATTCACTGGCAAAAATTTCCTGCATAATCTGTTCCCGCTTCTCCAGGGCCACATCAGTATACTCCTTCATATTTACAGAAGTACTTCACCTATTGCTTGTATACAAAGCTCCAGATGCTTTAGTGATACTGAAAATGAACTAGATAGAAGCTCTTTAATTCTTGTCATGAGTGTATCTGAAGCCTAGCTCTCCATGATGTATCAAGGGAAGAGTTGACCAGCAAGAGATCTGATTACATATACCACTAAAATCTGCAATGTCTCAAATTTTTAGCCCAAATGAACTTTTCTGCACGTGCACCAAAGAAAGTAAAAAAGTACTCAACCCTGTTTTGGGGGGCTTTTTTTTATTTTTTTATTTTTATTTTTTTTTTAGTATAACAATCTTTCAATAATAATCAATGCCCCTCAAATCATGTATTCATCAAAGAGCTGCTGATGCCACATATCATTAGGATCTTTGTTTTCCTTTACACATGTGAAAGATAGCTCATCTTGACTGAGCGTTATTACTGTTTGGTTCCCTACTAAACTATGGCTACTTATTTCAAGACCATTTTTTCAACATAGTTAGATGAATGACTGGGTAAAAGTACCATACACACAGATTCTGTCTCACTTTAGACCAGCTTTGTGCAATCTATATGTCAGTGGAGTCAATCCTGATTTATTCTGATGAGCTTGGCTTAAGATCTTCTCTCTTTCAAAGACAGACTGTTTTTGTCTGATTTTAGTTTTCTACATAACTAGACATATATATCCTTCAAAAAATTTCTCCTGGGAAAACAAGGCATAAGGTAAATGGCAGAAGTCTGATTTTCAAAGTTTGCAAAAGTAATTAGCAGTGTGGAATTCCAGCATTCTCTGAGTCATCTCTGAAATGTTTAAAATTTATAACATGAAGTTTTTTTATGATTGGTTCTTGGAATTCACCACTTCTGGAACAAAACCTAGTGGTTGTAATTTGATTTATGTGTATAACATATACAAAGGTATATGTCTGTTTTAATATAACATCCTCTAAATCTCAAGGACAGGTTGTTTTCTGGATTGGCTTTTATCAAATCAGATGGTTTTTATGTTTCTCAAATGTTTGCTGTTTTTTTTATTTTCTAAGGAGTTGAATCTTGCTGATGTAGCATGCCACTGATATAAAACACCTGAGGTAACAAATAGTACGTGTCAGCATTTCTTCAGAAGGAATGGTAACTCTCAGGCCACTACCAATAGACGGATCCCATAAGAATGGCAACCATGATTAAGACCCCATGACATGGAGAATACAAGCCACCTGTGAGTGGCAATGAAGAGCAGGAAGTTACAGGTCTCATCTCCTAAGTAGGTCACTATTAGTCTGTGTCAGAACTGTTCAGGGAAAATGCCACTTCCAACATTAGCTGCCTGGAGAGCTTTTGCTTACAGATGACACAGGAAAAAAAACTACCATACAGGCTAAAAAAGGCACTTTTTTTTTTATCTTTGAGCTGGATGTTCCACTTGAAATTTGGGTTTGATTTTCTAAAGGAACTAGAAATTACAAGGAAAAATCAGTGAAAGTCTTTCAAATCAAACTGCCAATAGCAGATCATAGCATTTCTTCTGAATTCTTTTACTGAATTTGGGAACTTCTCCCTTCCACTGATCTAAATTTGATCCTTCAGATAGGAACAACTTCTTAGGTTTACAGCATGTACACTGAAGATTCAGAAATATCTCCTTCCTACATCCATGACCTTTTTGCTGTGAACCAAATAAACTAAATAATCATCGAGTTGCTCTCTGTTTTTTCATTTTCTTTACTAGGAGGAAGATAGGGAAAAAAAAAGCTCATTATCAGATAGCAACATGAAAATCGGAATTTATCTTCTTCTTTTATGTGAAGTATGTTTTGAAATCAGCAAGGCTGACATCAAATCTAAATTTCCAAAGAAGGAGAAGAGGCTGAATTTCTTAGGAAGAAATAAAAATGTCAGTATTTCTGAAGAATGGCTTCAACATAAAAATGACTCTAAACCTTTAGAAGAGCAAGATCTTGAAGAGTTTACTCTTCACAATTTCACTGAAAAGACAGCAAATTTTGGATTTAATCTCTACCGAAAAATTGCAATGAAACTTGATAACAATATAATTATCTCTCCCCTTTCTGTATCAACTCTCATGGCTACATATTTGCTGGCAGCCAAAGGGGAAACGCACAGACAAATAGCAAAAGCTCTAAACCTGCATGCTTTGAAGGACAGAGATCATCGTTATTTACCAGCATTGTTTAAACAACTGAAAGATAACATCACAACAAATGAAGAACTTCTCTTTGTGCAAGGTATTCTTTCTTTCATCCAAAAGGACTTTGTAGTCAAGGAAGGTTTCCTCAATTTATCTAAGCAGTACTTCGATATGGAATTCCTGCATGTAGACTTTCAAAACATCACACAAGCAAAGTTTGTTATAAATCAAAACATTAAAAAAAGGACCAAAGGAAAAATATCAGAGCTTTTTGAAGAAGCTGACCGACATTCTAAACTGCTACTTTTGGACTACATTTTTTTTAAAGGTAACTATTGTTTTCATTCTGCAAAATGGTTATTTATTAGAAGAAATAGAACTCTGACTTTACCAACATCAGGGGAAACTTAAATTAATTTACATTTCCTACATTGTCTACATTGTCTCTAAATAGATTTACTTTCTTCTAATAAGTTTATTTAACAGGAAATTATTTTTCATGATAGGGAGCCACTATTCTTTTATGCTTTCTTCCACACAGCAAAGAGTCATAAAAAAGCAAAAGGCCCTACATCAATCCTCTGAACAATCCTTCTTTGTGACTAAGAATTTTAATTTTTAACTCAGCCACTGAAATGAAAAAATCCTAATCCTGACAGTTTTTTTTTGAATAAAATATACCGGGTATACAAATCAATTGTCTGACTTTCCATAGTACACAAATTCATGAGAACAAAAATTGTTTCCCTATTCCAGTCAAGAATCTTTTTCCCTGAGAAACCGGGAGAGAAAAGTGGTCCCTGCTGGTGACAGGGAGCATGGCCCCCACTTGACTCCAAACAGCCAACGAATGCCGCAGGTACCTGGTTAGGTAAAAGCAAATCTGAAGAGGTAGGAGAACAAAGGAGAAGAGAGGAATGCTGTGCAGAGAACCCATGCTTAAGCCACTGCTGTAGTCTAGGGCACTCAGGAAAGTGGAAATCTCACTAAAATAAACACGTATGAGAACAAAGAAAATTACCCTGCAGCCATAAAGCTGTTTATTCTTAGAGATTTAAAAGACTGCAGTTTATCCAATGCCAATTTTACTTTCCCTTGCAGAAAACCAGAGGAAAGAGATAAATGGCTGTGACCAAGATTGAAAGCGAGTGCAGAAATCAGAATCAATAGCCTGAAAGAGGTCACATTCTAGAGCACCTTCTCAGACAATGCACTGCAGAATTCCCATAGAAGAGACTGTATAATTACTTTAAAAACAGGATGTTGAACAGCTGGTAGAAATTTTCAGAGAAGATGGCATGTTAATAAAAGACAGATGCTCAGATGGCATTCTGAACTTGATGGTTCTGAACACAGATGGGTTCTGAACTTGACTGGCAACTAATCTACTGTAGAATAATATTTCCCTCCTTTCCCTGCAATTGAGCAGTTTATTTTGTGCATTCTCCTGCTGTAAAAAATTTAAAGAACATACACTAAGTATACTGCAGTTGTCATCCAGTTGTCCCAGACACAACTGACATCCACTTTAACTTGCTGCAGAAAGGAAAGGATTCTACACTTCTTTTAAAAGCTTCTGAACATTTTGTTGAACCAGTCTGAATTCACATAATTATTCCATTTTTCTTTCTGCAGGAAAATGGCTCTATCCATTTAATTCAAAATTCACAGAAATTGAAACTTTCCACATAAACAAATACAGAAGTGTGCAAGTACCCATGATGTTCAAGTCAGATAAAGTAAATTCAACTTTTGATGAGAATTTAAGGTGCAATGTGATAAAACTACCCTACAAAGGCAAAGCCTACATGCTAATTGTCATCCCAGAAAAGGGAGAAGATTATGTTTCACTTGAAGACCATTTGACAATGGAGCTTGTGGAATCCTGGCTTGCAGACATGAAGAGCAGGTATTGCTATGACATCTGATGGCCATCTTGTTTTTTATTTCCATTGCAGCAAAGCAACAAAAAAAAAAGCTTCTACTCTGAGGTGACAAGTCTGTTGACAAACAGACTCTGAGAGCGTTGACAAATTTTTCCTTACGCCTTCTCTCTTTAAATTTTGCACAGCCAGGCAAAGTGCATAATAAATGTCTATATTAGTATTTATAAATATATGCATAAATGTGTATATTTGTGGAACTTTACTTAACAATGAAAACCCAGAGTAATGGATAAATTTGAGTACGAAAATGTAAAAACAAATTGTTCCTGTGAAATGGAATTCCTGAAGCGACAGGCCTCTCCAGTGGTCAAGAAGTGAATGTGTCATCCCAGCATCAGGACGCTGGAAGTGTTCATGGAAGTATTTTATACTGAGAAGAAAATGATTTTTAGCATCTTTGGCATTCAACACAGTAGAGATGATATTCTGGTAGCCTAAATTCCAGCAGAGAATCTTTAACCTTTGCCTCTTGTTTTTACTGTTGGTGTGAAGTTTAATTCCTGAGAACCGTGTCTTTCAGCAATAACTTACTATATATCTGAAGTTCACTTTTTCTTTTTCAAACAGAAAAATGGATATTTCATTTCCAAAGTTCAAACTAGAACAAAAATACAAAATGAAGAAATTGCTTTATGCTCTTGGAATTAAAAACCTCTTTGCACGTACAGCAGATCTTAGTCATCTCACAGATCAAAAACACATAACAGTCTCACAGGTAAGCCTTCAAAAATTGTTTGCTGTTTGGATTACAGTAAACAGAGGGTCCGTGTACTATGTCATACAGACCCACTATTACGAAAGGACCTCATCTGACAAGTGTATGGAATCTGCAAATCCTAACCAGTATGGATCCCACCATAGAAGTATACACCTTGGCTGAGAAAAACAGAATGTCAAAGCATCATCACAACACAATTGTATTCCAACTCATACCAAATAGACCACTTCATACACTGTAATTTATAAAGATCGATACTTTAAACAGGTAAGTTTAAGTACCAACAACTCTAAAACTTCAAATACAGTTTTTCAAAATTGTGCTGGCTATGTAGTCATAAAAAACAACAGCAGCAACAACAAAAATTCCACCTTTCTGAGAAAACCAATCACAGAAAAAATAAACATCTAATGTATAAAATTGCAGTGTTGTTCAATTTGGCACAAACTATTTAACTTTTGTGAATTACAGTGGCAATTTGCAGCACTCTTCTCCTTTCCCTTTGATCTATAATTACTCTTTGTTGATTTTCAGCAGTTCACTTTGTGTTATCACAAAGTGATCTTGCTTGAAGAGTAGCTGCTGATATAAGAAGCAATAGGTGTGCATCAGCTACAAAGTGCCAGTCATGGTAGCTGTCTTTACTGCTTAAGGATATTGAGCAGAGAGCTTGATACTAGGGAAGCCCTTCAACTATCTTGACATAAATCATTCCTAGAATTAAGAGTTTGAAAGTTAGGAATGCACAAGTTGCCCAGGCAGGTTACCAAAACAGACCCAAATACTGGAGAAGTACTCAGAGGTACACGCAAGCTAAAAGAACAAAAGGGAAAAAGAATCAGATCCTCCTGGGCTGTGGTTGCAGTCCTAAGACCAATCCAAGACCACAGCTCAGTGCTGTCCATATTTACTCTTTGCTACCAATTGTGAGAATTAGAAATACACAAAGGAAATACAAGACTGGTGCATTTGCCTAAGCTATCACAAAATCAGGTGTGGATGACAGTTCACAGCCAGCCGTTAAGTATTTGTGAGAAATGAAATCACACCTCCCACTTTTGTGAAAATCTCTCTTGTACAGTTGCGTGTCAAAGAAAAGCACTGTACAAATGCAGCGGTTGTATCACGCTACTGGCTTCAAGAACAAGATCTAGAAGTGAAGCCTCGGGAACAAGGAAAATCACAGTGATACCTGAACTACCATCTGAACCCCTATTGCAGTCACAATGGCTACACTAACTCCTCTGTTTCTGAAGGAGACAACATATGTGGTACCAGTAACTCAGTGCTAGATTGCACAGACCTACCTTGGTGTAACCCTCAGTAGAGGCCTACTTCAATTGAATCTCTGGCACTTTGAAATTTACTCTTCATGCTTCCATTTATTTCTGTCACCTATTTTATCTCTGCATTGCATTTCAGGTTGTCCAAAAGGCAGTCATTGAAGTGGATGAAAAAGGAACTGAGGCCACAGCAGCTACTGGGTCTGAAATAATTGCATTCGCAGCACCTCCTATCATTAAAGTGGACCGACCATTTCTTTTTATGATATTTGAAGAAACTTTTAAAACTTTACTTTTCATTGGCAGGGTGGTTGATCCAACAGAAATGTGAATAAAAGTAATCGTTTTTATTGTGGTATGTAAGAGGCTTTAATTTTATTTTCTTTAAACTATTATTTACATTAGAATAAAAAGCAAAGTATGAAAATGTGAAAACCTGTTTTGTCTCTCCAGCTCGCAGTAGGTCATCCTATTGATATTTCATTAATATCTAAGTGACAAGATCGATGCACAAGAATGACAAAAGTATTTCTTGTAAAAACTATCAGACAAATTAAAAACAAACAAACAAACCTTAAAGAACTAAACTTTCAAAGTTCAACATTTTAGTGACAAATCTGAATGAAAATCAAAGATTCATATGCCAAAATATTCAGGAAGCTCATTCCCAAACACTGCAGTTTGATATTCCCCAAGGCTATCTTCTGCTGAAATGAGGCTTAAGAGCCTTACATGGGCGTTAGCCATTTTTGCCACTTGTCACAACAGAAGCAGGATCAAGCCCTGAAAAAGAATTTACAGCCCATATCCAGAGATCTTTATTTCTATAGAAAAGCTGTAGGTAAAACAGCGCTGCAGATTGGGAAGTCCTGGAGCTGTCCAACAGAAGTAACACAGGAAGGGCTGACGGAAGGATACACAAGACATCAGGAGTACTATATAAGGAAGACATACAGACCAAAAAAACGTCTAAAAAGAGCATTAAAAGATTACATAATGGGATTTTAATTATGTGGTAGGGTTACTGAGTGGAGAATTAAAGTTGATAAAAAGTGACAGACAAATGACAGGTGACAGACAACGTAGAACTTACTACATGCTTATAGAGGGGAGAAATAGCTAGGGTTCAAGTCTAGGAAGTTACTAATTGTTCTGCTGTATTCTAATAAAGGTATCTGAAAGCCAAACACAGTTATGAGTCCTGTTATGCAGCTGAGTACTGCTGATTTGATTTGGTTGCTGGCAGAAGTCAAACTAAGAACACTGAGCAGCCTCTGGTGCCCATGGGTCACAGCTGTACCTGCTATGTTGAGGCAGCCATCCCTGGGGAAGGGAGAGTATCTGTTTCCATCAGGGAAACAGAAGCCAAATCTTTGAGGAGCCATCACATCTGCATCAATATTGAATGTCAAAAACATCACGGTACTTGAAGCAGCTTTCAAGGAAATCTGATTAGCAAGATCCTACGCCAAGCTGCAGAACAAACTGGAACTTGAGTGTTTCCACGGAATCCAAACCATGTTTATGACCAGAAAAAGAGAAAACACCTAAATCCAACAGTGGTCTAAGAAGCTGAAGTATTTAGATAATAAAACACTACTAAATCCAACATCTTATACTTCACACAAGACAGCATAAATCTAGCATTATTACTATGTTAAATAAATTCTTTCTATGGGTAAATGCTTTTATTTTAGTTATAAAAGATGCCCTGAGGAAAAAACATTTATTTCAAGAACATGCATGTACAGCATTGTCCTAGTTTTATTTTGAGTAAATCATCATTCATACTTCTACATTATAAAAAGTAACCACACGTGTATGCATTCACAAATCAGATCATCTTTATCATACACTAACAGAGTTAAAAAAGCAGTTATTCTTATATTAATCTATTTATGTTGCTTCCATTTTGAAATAGAGAAGCTGACAATAGCTTCATATGCTCTCTCTCAAGTATTCACATAAATAGAACTTTTTAAAATAGAATTGAATGTTTTTCCACAGATATATTTTGATAGAAACATTAGCATTAATACAAACAAATGCAGATGACATCACTGAAGCATGATTGCTTGCAATAACAGCTAATTAAAAACTAGATTCATCATTATAAATTATTCCAGTGAAAATACAATTTGAAATACTAAAAATTAAAGTATTTATACAAGAAAACTTATGAAATAATTCTTTTTTTAAATATCATTTGGAGACATCTCCTTCTAGACTGCTGTGAAAATCACACAGAATTTTTATGAACTTTACTTCGTACTTGTAAAAAACTTTACCTCCAAATTCACAGTACAACGCTACTGAAGTTTGTGTTTTATCTATATAAAACTGATCAATGGGTCAGGATTTTGATCTTAAATTAGATTTGAACATTCTTTAAAATGTGGTATTACTCTCTCACATTCATGGCAATTCCTTCTATTTCTTGAATAAAATATGGATGCTAAGAATTAATAAAATTGTAAATTGACCCAATTAAGTATTGGATATGTGCATTCTAAATCCAAGAATTTGAACTACAAAGGCATAACTGAAGAAATCAAAATCCTCTCTTTAGCTGCAGCAGCGAAGAGCACATAGCTGAAGTTGCATTTCATGACATTTCACTACAACATTAGAATTCTGCAACCAGTACATTACTTATTTTACAACTTGGGATTTTGTTTAAAAGTTAAAAGATTTTAATGCTGCAAGATGCATTTAGTCACCCCAGGCATTACGGAGTCCCATCTGGTGCTCCAGCACTATCACATGAGAATGTTGCTCCAACAGTCACTCATTCTATTCTTATCCCATCAGAAGATCTAGGAGTTTGATTTTCTGTTTTTTCTTCATGCAAAAGAAGAAACACAATATGTTGTTGTTTTATTATTAAGTAAAGCAATAAAATGTTATTGTGTGCAACATTTTATTATAACCGATCAGTGGCAGAACTATGTCATCATCTGCTCAACTTCCTAAAGCCATTATATGACTGAGCGAAAGACGCTACTTTAAGATACTTATGCTTAAAATTGTAGAAATCTAATAAAATACTGATATCAATTTATCATTAAGCAATTGATTTCAATGCAACAATAAATCTACTCCCACCTTCTACAGGATGGAAAAATCCGTACTCCCATTCTTGAAGTTAATTTCCACTGTTTTAATTGAAAGTGTAACAAAGCCAGGGACTATCTCCGTGTCTATAGACAAGATGCAAAATGATGCCTATAAAGCTGAGTATTTTTATTGGTAAACCTATAAAGTATTGAAAAATGCTAGCTTTTACCAAATGTATATTGAAATCAGTCCTGTTACAGCATTATAAGCTCAAGCAGAAAATCAGTTCTCACTCATCAATAAAAATATTTAAAAGAAAACAATAAAGCTAAGCAGTATAATAACAAAAGATCAGACTTCTTTATGGACCTTGGTGTTTACAAATCTTGTCAATTTCTGCTTCGAAATGATTTGTGTTCTAAATGGCAACTCTTCAACAGAAAGTCAGATCAGTACATTTGCTCTGCAAATTGACTTAAGGTCTCTTGTGGGATAAAATACTCAACCAGTGTTCTTAGTGACTCTTTGCTATTCTATAAGATGCTTAAAATCAGGCACTCTTCTGTGTCTCCACCATTAATGCATACAGGTACATCTGTAGCATAATTCTTGCATTTTCTGTTGCTTGAGTATTACCCAAGTTCTGGCAAATGACGCCAAATCTAATGGTCATTTTCCTGCTACCTGCCTGTGAACAGTAGATCAGGCTTTATTAAGATTTTTTTTTCTTCCAATTATATTGTTTTCAAAAAAGAGGGAATATATTAATCAGCGTACAATTCTCTGAAGTGGAAGTAATATGGAAAGTAAAGACCTCAGATCCACACCAAAATAACTTTGTGTTTTGGAAAGTTCCTATAACAGTATGAATACATGAAATATAGGAAAAGAGAAATTCTTCAGCTCTACAAGTACACTTGTCAAAAATGAACTTTTGCAGATATCCTTTAGATCAGTTTTATGGAAAAAATATTTAGTCAATTAAATAATATTTTGCCCAAATATATATCACTTCTAACTAAGAATCACTACTTTTTTTTTGCTAGTATTTAATTATTAAACAACACTTTGTTGCCCGTTCTTCCATTCTTTACAGACACATGTAAAAAACACACATATTACAAATTACCTTATTCATTTAGCAGAGCCAATTAAAAGATTAGGACTTGTCAGAATTAAGATACCTGTGCAATATTTAACCAGGACATACGTAAATTCACTTCACGATATAGTATAAATATATGCTCAATTATTTTCTCACAAGTTCTCTGCCTTGATAAGCATATAGACGACACTCATTTACAAGCAGCTATTCAATTAAAACTCTTACATAATTGTCATATTCTTCTCTCAGTAAGAGTTATTTCTGTCAATAGGATATGTATTTTGATGTTAATTTCTTTCTTCATTTAACTTAGAAAATATTGTTTCATTGAAGCAGACTCTTGGTTATTTTTTGTTTGTTTGTTCTTGAGGTTATATGTATTTCAGAAGAACTTTTTCTAAGCAAAGTTTCTTAGCACCAGAATTGACTTTCTGATCAAAAGAGAGATAGAAAGAAGCACACCTAAACATATCTGTGGTCATCAAGGTCACAAGGATGCATTTCTCGTCAACCATTCCTGAATTTGCACCTTTTACTATTTCCTTGTAGAACTGCTCCATTTTTTAAATGAAAACAATTAACTGCTGGGCCAGATTACATAAGAGGAACTGACTCGACAGTGCAATAGACATTATGTTAACTTGAGAGATGAATTTTCCCATAAGAACATAGAATATTAAAACTCATGCTCAGAGCTAAACGTAGGTCACTCTAAGCCCTCTCTTAAAGAAAAGCCCTCTCCAAAAGCTTTTTTCTTCCCTTGGTATATCCTCTTGCTTTCTGACACTATGCATTTTTGAGACTTTCTCAACCAAGGAAAGCATTAGACCATTGTACTTAACGAGATATCTACTTTCAAATAGTCTGTTAAGGTATTTATGTGAGTATAGCACACTGAGACTGGAAGCCAGGTCTCCTATTTTTCATTTTCCTGTCTGAAGTCAAAGGTATAGGCTGCACCATATTGGTCTTTTTTCTTTCCCTTTTTACTCAAACAAAATATATCAGTTTTATATTAAGTTACAGATAGAAAAAAACTTTGAAATAACTCACCACCTAACGATGACCTATGAAAAGCAAGTACTGTGGTAAGTATTTCAAAGAGTTCATTAAACTTTGCCAAGGACAGGGATAGAGTACAATTTGACTTGGCATCTTTAAACACTTCTGCTGTGAAAGCACTAATTCAACATCTACTGTTCATTTTTATTTAGTACTCATTTTCTAACATTCTCTACAAAGAAAACAGTTTTAGAAACAATTGGTGACTGCAAGCTTGATTTTGTCTTGTACAGTTAAGGTGACAAAATTTCGATTGAGAAAGAGCATGAGACTGTATCATAGTATAATGCATACAAGCAGATGAATATAAGCTATTCAGAGAACATTTTTGACATTTTTTTAAACTTTTGAGGTTTTTATTTTAGTGCTTTGCAATTTTTTACGTTCACATCTGTGAGTAAAGTCAGGGGTAGTGTTTTGACTTTTTTTTTTTTTTAAGGAAAATATTGAAGTAAAAATGGAGGATTAATACAGATGCTTATTTATTAGAATTGTAGAATCATTAAGGCTATAAAAGACCTCTAAGATCATCAAGATCAACCCATCACCACGATGCCCACTAACCAAGTCCTTCAGTACCATATCTGCATGTTTCTTGAGTTTAAGTCACCAGAAAGATTGATATCACTGTTGTTTCCCGTTGACACCTGGAAAACCAGATCTTTCCTCTTCCTTGTCTGGTGTAGCCTCCATGTCTCAGGTCCATTATCTTTGCCCAGCAAGTCATAGCCTCAGATTCTGGACACCCCTTTCACTCTCGGTCTCCCCTACCATTTCAGACTTCTAAGTCCCTTCCTTTTCTGCTAGTTGTATTTTCCATTATACTCAAGTCTACTAGTCCCAATTAACCTCTCTTTCTTGCTGTATCTGGCTCCTATGCTTTCTCCACTGTGCTTTGGCTAAGCAAGCACTTAGCAAAGAATAATCTCAGTTTGAGTCCAAAATTAGAGCTAGTCCAATGACAGTAATTCAGAACTACAAGCTATTGTCCTAAAGGAATCTGAAAAAACCTAGCTACTAGAATCTGCAGAGGTTTCACTGAGTAAGTACCCAGAGAATTTCTAAGAAAATTGTTGCATTTTTATTATAGGAGCAAACAAATTTGCTTTTCATTTTGCTCTTGCAAAACGTTGAAAAGTTTAGGCTGATGTTTACAGAAAGCCAGCCTGAGAGAGACGCCTACGATAGATGCTTATTTTCTTTTTATCTAAATGGTTAACATAAGGCAAAAAAGGCAACCTTAATAACAACTAGCATTACCAGTTCATTATTCTTCTTAAAAATTAATCATGAAATGCTTAGATGTTATTTTTGCATTTGAAAATCTTGTTAAAAAAATCAAATATATGCTTAATTTTACAGGGCTCTTTGGAGTTCTCTTTGAAGATGTTACCCATAAGATTGGTCTGACCTCTTGTCAACCACTTACATGCTCATCTTTCGGGACTGACTCTCTTTATTTCCATTGTTCTTTTGGTCAGCTGAGTTAAATGAGTTGCGAGAAGCTGTGAGGGAGCTGTGTGTTCCACTATTACCAGAGGAACGAGTCCGAAATGAATCATCTGAAATAAAGAGCTGTAGTTTAGACAAAGAATTTTGTCTGAAAACAAATAAACAGAATGAACAGAATTAGCTGTTTTTACTATAGCAATAATGGGATACTTCCCACAGGAATAATACAAAATATTAACTTGCTGTATGTGAGTAGTTTCAACTTAACAACTTCTTCAGTAATTTTATGAAAAATCAGTTAATTAACTAACGTCTACTAGTAGTGAATGGAAAAAGGTTCCTCCTGAAAATAATTCATCTCATTCTAGTCTCTAATATAAATTAATCATCCAAACTCTTCAAAAGCCAAGAGAGAGAAAGGCATTGACAGTGGTCTCTCTCACCTAATTCATTAGAAGTTGTACGATACATCTGTTTTCATGTAAGATAGGCAAATCGCAAAAACAACTTTCTCACTTTAACTAAAATGCTGATCAAGAAATGCCAAATTCAAGTTTAATTTTACTCTCTGTAACTATAACTTTAAATGAATAGGAAGAAAAAAAAATAAAATCAGAAGTTTTAGTCCAGTTAGTCTATTGTTAAGTGCTCAAACATATGGGTATTTATTGTTTTAAGTTCTTTAGGAATACAATATCTGTTACTATGCCTGTTTGATGGTGTGCCCACATACTCAGCAACCTCACAAAAAAAACCCAATGTAAACATAATGTAATAACCTACTTACCACTAAAGGATAACATACAACTCTTCCCCATTCCTGACAGTGAAGATGTATATCCCATAGCAGAGCTTTTACTTAAAAATAATAAATAAATAAAGTAAAAATTTTAAAATAAATTGGTAATTACTCCTATCAGTTGTATAATTTTCCATTCTACTGTTTGATAATATTTGAAATTATTTCTGAGTTTATCTGAAAAAAATAAAATGGAAAAGTTACGCTGACATTTCCTAAAGAATTTTGCTCAAAACATTAATATTGAAAACAAATTCATATATGACAAAAAGAGGCATACATTAACTTAAAAGGAATTCTGACAAATTTGTAGTATGCCTTAAAATTCTATTTTCTCCCTCAGTTCAAAATTGCATACCTTACCCAATTAAACAGAGAGTTGAAAATTCAGGTCACAATTCAGTGAGCAGAACACTAATTCTACAGATTCATATGCATATAATTTCTTAACAGTTTCCTATCAGTCAAACAATTAATATAAAAAAGATACTTAGAACACTTGTCTATGTTGCTGTATTTTGGATGTAGTGCTTGAGTACTGAAAGACTGGCTTCGAACCAGCTTGGATTTTTTGTCTTCTTTGCCTAAAATTATAAGTAATAAGCAATTTTAGAATGGAAATCATTGCATTTACTCAGTAAAGAACACTTTTTAATATAATCTGTCAACCTATGATAGCTGAAGAAATTGATTCAAATACCTCAATAACAATAATAAACATTATGCTACGTATTATAGAGCAAAGAATAAAATAAAACTAAAAAGCAGTAAAAACATTCCATTCTAAGAACAGATTATTTTCCTATTTGCTTAACTGAAACTCTAGCCCACAAAAATGACAGTACCTTTGCTGGGTTTTAACCATATTCTAAGTGGATTTTTAAAGAGTTCTCACCTGTTGATGTACCAGAAGAGCTCCCAGAAGCAGAAAGAGTCATACTTTTCACCAACACTGATGATGTTTTATTATCTCTACCTAAAAAAAAAAGTCTAGTATGAATACTCCTCTATGTTAAATAGCTTTACTTGAAATAAAGACAGAGAACCAGAGCAAAGTCCAGCAGTAAGCAGCAATAATATCTAATCCAATTCTACTAATACGTTAGAATACCACTGACAAGTTTTTAAATTTTAAAATGAAAGACATCAGAGAATTAAAGCCGTCATATATTTTATTAATAAACTCAAAAGCTTTCCTTCTAACATAATTAGGCCAGTTTTCATAAGTAGAAAGTAAAGAAGTACTATATACTTTAGAAGTATACAGAAAAAAAATTTATTTTTCTAAAGTTCTGGTATTAACAACATAAATAGTGTCTCCTCTCTGCTTCCTTCCCTCCTACCTATGTAAAAGTAAGAGTAATATATGTACAAACAATATGCATACAAACAAACTTACGCTTCTTTTCAAATACTTTATCATTAACATTTGCAGATCTTCCTTCATTTTGTTGCTTCTCTTTTTCTAATTGTTCCTAAAAAATGAATAACTTACTTAGGTATTACTCATCCAATAATAATATTAATACTACTACTACTACCAGTAATAATTGTTTTACAGCTAGGTTGGAAGTTGACAAAAAAGGGCATGCTTCCAACTCACCAAAGAAAAGTTAATTTCTGCTCTTTCCCACAGAACGGCTCTTTACTACAGAGCCTAATGAATATCCAGAGAATAAGTTAAATAGTAGAGTGAAATGAGAGTGTACGCATACTACACAATTCACACCAGAAGTGTTGATTTTAATTACAAAGGAACCTCAGAGATAAAGTTTCTATTCAAATATTTTTTTTGATAATCAAACATGCACAAAATACTAGATCTGACTAAAGTACACTGTAATTAAATACACTATTAATTCAAACATGAATAAAAATGTTTTTCTCAAATGGTAAAGTGCATCACAACCCTTTTAAAGGTCTAAAATAAACAACTAAAGATGACATGCCTTTATGGAAAACAACATGAAGTATTACAATACCTCAATTTTAGGGAATACATTTGTCTTTCTGCAATATTATGTAGCCTTAGAATACCTTCCAAGAGCATATCCATGTATAGGATATAGCATTAACACAGCTTTACCAACAATTTCAAGCCAATACTTGCCTCAGGATTCTTGGTCAATAGGTATCACTCCAAAAAGCTACAATAATATTAGCTTATTTTCTTTATTACATTCAGAACAAAGGCAAAGGGAACTCAGATTGTTCTAATGAAATTCATTTGTTTCACTTCAATTACCATTTAAGTGATTAAAAAAATCAGTAAATCTCCACACACAAAACCAGGTAAGTAATTCATGTCAAGGTTGCTGGAATACAGATTCTACTAAGTCACTTACTAAAATTAAGGAAACTTATTAATAATCTTAATAAGCACTATTAAAATCTGTAGCTTCTCATCTATTCAGGACTGTGACATTCCACAATTTTCTGTGTACATCACCAATTCTTTGAAAGTATGCCTCTTAGAGTATGGAAAATAAGATCTCTGTGATACAGAAGGTATGCCCATATCTATCTCATACATGACAGAAATACAGGCACTCTTCTGCAGTCTAGCTGTAGAAACAGGGTAAAAAAATAATGTTATCAAAGACTACAACACAAAGCTCACTGGAAGCTATTTTGCCACAGCCTGCCAATACTTCTATTATAAAAAATGGTAATTGTATCTGCCTAAAAACTGCTAAAGCTAAGATCAAGACCTTGATTAAGTGTACAAATGAGTACGTATCCTGAGAAGAAAAGTTTGAACCTTGAATGCAAGGAGGCAGGATGTATACGAGACAGATATCATGGACTGAGAAAATTAACATTGCAAGAGAAAGCCTGTAGCACCTCCTGATATCAAAGTGGGCCACAAATGCAGGCTCTGTAACAACTCTGCAGAGGAAACACCAACCATTTCTTGACAGTCTTGAACCCGTTCCGGCTCACTGTAGAGAAGCTCTTCTGCAAGAAGACAGAACTGTGCTAATGAAACCTGGCCTCTTCTTAAGCCTGTCAGCTTCTTAGCTTCTCACACTCTAGGCTGCAGAGTCCTTGCAAGCCATCCATCCCAGGCTCCATGAAGATGTGTGAAGTTCCTGCTGTCTCTTTTGCTTACAGTCACAACTGATGATAATTAGGTTTGTAAGTAGGAGAAACATTCTGCAGACTTCTCTTCCAAATCCTAAATATCTTGTAGTTGCTTTTTTTCCTGTAAGACCTACACTCAGACTCCCTCTTGTCAGGCTGCAGATGCCCTTTTCTGGCTAACAGGAAAGTCTATAACACCCACATCACCTCCTTCAGCACCCTTGTAGAAAAAAGATGTTATGATTTTAACTTCTTTACTTATGGAGGCTGTGTATGAATTCTGACATGTTTCATTAGTGAACTAAGTATGTCATACATACCTGACAAGTCAGTAAGCTCCCTAAAGATTTCAAAGGTGCATCGAAGTACTTGGGACTTAAGAACTATAGAAGTGTAATGTTTGAATATGTATTAATTCCAGTTGGCCTTTCTAATTGACACAGTGAAATTTGGTAGCAAAGAGAAAAGAAGTTGCATGATATTTTGAAGGACTTAACCTTATTTTCAAGTGTAAAATGAAATCAGAGTATGTTTCTCTGTAACATGTGCTTTCCCTACCTTAAAATCACTGCCTCAGCAATATTTAGCTACAAACTACTAAAAAAGATAAAGAAAAGACATCGTACTGATAAAATATACCATTTCCAAAAGGAGATGTTCTTGTCTTTCTTTTTCTTGGTCCAATAAATCATTTTCGTAAAATCTTTTCTGAAACTTCAAAATAAAATCAATAAAAATAAAAAATCATTATGTGAAAATGGGAATTAAAAGTAGTTAGTAAATACCAAAACTAGTAAGTACTTACAGCATCTAGAGAGATATCCATTCTGTCCAATTCTAACACTGTCTATAAAGAAAATCAAAATATTATTTATCCTTACACAACACCAACCCACACTTCTAATTCAAAAACTGTGAAGATGAGTGGTATTCAAAATTAAGCACATCTTTTCTCCCTAACCATTTGAAGCTTATGCTTGAATATTTGTGCTACAAATGCTTAAATTCAAGAACTGCCAGAGTATTTTCAGAGCACTGCTCAGCCTCACCATGAAGGACTCATAGACCACCAATACGCAACTCAAAATACACTAAAGGGAGCTTGGAGCAAGGGCCTCAGAAGTAAGAATGAAAGGATGATTGAGGCAGAGCAGTCTCTCCTGCAGACTGGCTCCGTAAGAGAACTACCTGCTTTAGCTGCTCCACAGCTTCTTTGAGACTGAGCACAATCATGACTTAAACTGTTTTATGAGGGTTTTACTTTATAAAAGTATTTTAACATTTGGAAGTCCTACAAATGCTTTCTCTGTTTTTGTAAAATAAAAAGACTAGCCAGACACTTTTACCTTGAAGGCTCTTGATTTTTCACTAGGGTCATGCTAGTCCTGTCTTGAGCTTTCTCTATTTTTTCACTGACACAAAATCTTTAATTCAAGTCACTAGAAAATAACTGCAATATAGGTAACCAAGAAAACACGAACTCTCTTAAATTTGACAGAACGTGTTACATCTTCTCTTAATTGTCCAAAATTACAAATAGTCATTAGTCTCCTGTCCCTACATTAAGAGACTGAAAGCAAAAGTTTGGTCATCTTTGCCTTTTAAGAGTAACCCCAATACAAAATGTTGCTTACTCTTTTTACAATAGTCAGGACATCTTTGTCTTTCTCTTGACACAAAAGTTTCCGTATACATAACTCCAACTGCTGAAGCAAATGCTTATCAGTGGGAATCTTCAGAGCAGATTTAACTTTTGGCAACAAATAGCACAGCTTGATTCTACCAAAAGGAAAAGAAAATCACCTTTTGATGCAGATTGTTTAATAAACATTAGTTTTTTATTTGCATGCTACCGTTTGACTTTAAAAACCTAGGTTTTTAGGTTTGGGATCCTGCTGAATTAAGATATGGTAGCTATAATAAATACAAGCTCTACTTAAACACTGATTTGCTTGGCAATAAACAGAGTTCAGTGAACTATACTGAATGCACGCGTGTGTGTGCAAACTATGCTTACATAAGTCATCAGTATTAGATGTCTAGACATGTCACGGATGATAACATGAATTACATCAGAAACAAAAGTGCAAAATTGCATGAAACACATGACAGAGGAACAAGACCAAAGTAACAATCTTCTTGTTAGTAGTAACTACTGAACTGCCCTTCAGGCTCTTTAGGGAACAAAAAAAAGAAGTAATTATAAAAATAAAGAAAAAATACAGCATAAAAATTAAAACCATACTAAATCCCCTTATATCTTTCTGTTCTTTTTCAATTAACTTTAACAATGAAGTAGAAAACTTACACATAAGATAAAGTCTATGCTCACTGTTAAACTATGACCACTGAAATAATTGTGTTTTTTATCTTATTATATCAGTATGTTGAAATTGATGGAAATTAATGGAAAGTGAAGTTAAGCTTGTCTCCCTAAACCCATGAAATAGCTTATTTTTTCTTCCTACCTACTGCTGTCTGCTTTAGCTTAGCACTTTTGATCAGTTCCCCAGACACTCAGACTGATCTGCTTCTGTGGTTTTTTTTAATGTTGTGCCTGTAAGTCCTCCACACCTTTAGAACTGGTCACGCTTAAGGCACTGTACATTTTTATTTAAACCCAATTATTTAAAACAAGGCATAAAACCCCAGAATATTAGTAAATATATTATTTAGGTTTTTCCCATGTACACTTTTGCATACTCTTAGTACAGTACCTCACATTTGCCACTGGGTCATGTGTAAGTTCAAGCACAGGTAGAAAGAAGTATTTACAGAAGAATGATTTTGAAAAGAGTTCCATAATGAATTCACATGTATCTAAAAAACGAAGTCTGTTCCAATAACTTTTTCCTTGGCCCAGTTCTGAAAAATAACAATCCACAAATATTATCTGTAAAACGGTCATTGTCAGCTAGAACACCTTTCAAAGGTTAGCATTTGACTCAAAGATGGTAATCTTCAGTGAAAGTCTAACCCTCTGAATTCAGTGACCATTTCTGCCAATGAGCACTTTTATCAGATATCCAACCTGTCCCTTCAATCATTTGAAAAAATGAAAAATAGCAAATGAATTAGTTTCTATGTTGAACAAAGCGTGGTATACCTTGCAGATGATGTCATGAACATTAAAATTACCCTGCAAACATTAAAAACTGTTAATGAGCATAATTGAACCTTCTAATCTATCCTTAAAACATATAACATAGGCCAGAAATTCAACTTACTCATCTGACCAACTTATTCAAAAATTAATTTCTTGGATGTTTTATTCAACACTTCTTATGTTGAAGCCTTCAGAGAATTTTACTTCTGTAGAAGAACTCTTCTTCGTGCACTGCAGCACCTCTTGCTAAACCAGTTTGAACTAAAGAAGTAGGGTTGGAGGAGTATAGGTATATTATCAGTTTCCCACATTACCTCTTCCCAGTTTTTTTTGCACAAGCATATTCCTCACATATCCAAAGTTTGTTCTGATTGGTGATGGAGCAAGCAACTGAAGTGTAATCCCACCAATGAGGGCAGAAAATTACACTGAATACATGTAACCAGATCTTCAGCCAATCCTAACTCGCATCTCTAAGTAAACAAAGAAAAATTATCTTACGTTCAATCAGTTTCTGAATAACCTCATGCCTCTGTTCTTGTTTGCGATTATAACGTAAATAAACGCAGAGCGTTCGAGCAGCTGCTTTTTGGACAGGAAGGACGTTCTTCAGAGAAATAAAGGAAACACAGTCAAACATAACTAAAGGAATATGAATTAAAATGTATAAAATGTCAAGAAGTAGAAATAAAATAGTTAAAGTATCCCAACTTTTAAACTTTTTATAAAGTTAAGAATGTACTAGGAGAGTGAAAAATCAATATAACCATACAAGTTTTAACATGGTAAATCAAAGCTGAAGTAGTACAACTAAAACTTTAGAATGTGTTGGAATCTTTTTAAAATAAAGTAGGCCAAAAGCCTTAGAAGATACTAAATAATCTCAATCCAAGAAATTTGAGAGGCTAAAATTCAACATGTTCCATGTTCAGGAAGCTTTTGGAAGTGAATACCAGTCACTTTTTCCTACTCCTTAGTATCACATAAGTATCATTACTAAAGACTGGGCTCTTCTCTTTCTCAAAGTGAAATGTTATCGATTACTTTTTTCTTGATGTTTAATACCATCACATTTCTTTCAGTTCAAGATTAACAGGCATTCAAAATCATTTCATGCTTCTTCAGTGCAATTTTAATTACAAATATAGTCTTTTAAAGGTTTCTATTATTTTTTATAACCCAAACTCTTCTCAAATTGAATAGAATTATGGTTGCCATAACACACCCATTTGGAAGTGCAACTATTTGCAAAATGCTTTTTTTGCCAAGAAATTTGGTCCTGAAATTTTAAACTTCCGTATGTTTCAATCAAGTACAATTTATATTGTACCATTTTATCTTCCCATAAGGCACTTTCTCCCTGCTTTGAAAATAAAGCCTAGGACTTAGCACAGAAAAGAGCAGCCTAGCAAGGAGAATGGAAGAAGAAAGGAACACTAGTAAACTCAAATAAAATTCCTGTGAAGTCTGTCAACATATAGAATTGTTATGGGAAAACATAGGTTATTTGGTGTCTATTAGCAATCAAGTTATGTTTGTTATGCAAAATCAGATTGGTGAAGATTATGCCAATATAGGATATTAACCATATGCATTTCAATTCAAATATCAGAGGCAAAATCAAAGAAATAAAAGCTTTATTTAATTATTTTAGTGAGGTTATAATCGATTTATTTGAACTTTCACCTACTATTTCTGCTGCTAAATAAGAAATCCTGATTCAATCTTTTTTGATTTCACCTTTACAAGAAAAAGAATAAATATAAATCCATTTAAGCATTGCAATAATATGAGGGTTGCTCCAAAAGTCATGCCTCCTATTTCATGATGTTGGCCCACGACGCCAGAGGCAGATGCTGGTGGTATGGCAGTAGAGACTGAACCTTCCCACCAATATTCTGTTACCATTTGTCGCCATGTGACAGATGGCAGCAGAAGGGCAGTCAGACAAAAATTGCATCTGACATGGAAGTGCAGATGAAGCAAAGGTGTGGAATTCAATTCATCCATGTGGAAAGAATAGTACCCACTGACATTCATTGATGCTTGCTGAACATGTGTGGAGACTAAACAGTGGATGTGAAAAAAGCAAACCAGTAGGTGGTGTGTTTCAGCAGTGGCAACAGTGACGTGAAAGACAAACCGCATTCCAGAAGGCCACATACAGCTGTTACACAACAAAATGAACCACAGAACAGTTTGGGTTGGAAGGGACCTTTAAGATCATCTAGTTCCAAACCCCCAGCAGAGCATCTCAATCAGCTCATCCATGAAAATCAGTGGATTATGACCAGAGAACTGCATACGGAGCTGAATATCAGCTTCAATGCACTGAAAATGCTGGTGGTAACATTGGAACGTTGCAAAGTTTGCTTGAGGTGGGTCCAACAAATGCTTGTGCAGAAACAGAAAGAATACCATATGCAAGTTTGTCAGGACCCACAGAACCATTAGGAGGCTGCAGGTGGCAAGTTCCTGGACCACATCATTACCAGTGACAAGAAGTGGTGTCACTACTACATGCCAGATTCAATACAGCAGTCCATGGAGTGACGACATGTGAATTCGCCATTGAAGAAAAAGTTAAAGATAAGTGCACTGTCTTTTTGGATAGGAAAGTTGTGATCCTTCTGGATTTCCTGGAACTCAGACATACCATCAGCTCTGACCACTACATCATGATGCTGACTAAGCTGAAGGCTTGAACTTCCAGTCAGGCCAGGGAAGACAGTTTTTCTCTTCCAACATAATAATACCAGACCCCATACGAGTTTGAAGACCTTGAAGTACCTTGCCAATCTTGGTTGGACTGTCCTACCACACCCACTGTATAGTCTGGATTTGGCACCTTCTGACTTCCATCTGTTTGTGCCGATGAAAGATGGACTGCATGGACATTTTCCCAGCAGTGATGCCACCATAGCATCTGTGACAGAGTAGGTCACCTCCACTGGTGCAGATATTTATGAGCATGGCATGCAGGCTCATAACGCATAGCCAATGGTGGTGACTATATTGAAAAATAGTGTCTTGTAGCTGAGACTTTGCTCAATCAACTAATGTTATTGTACTCTATGTACCTGCTGTTGTACCAATGGATAAATAGGAGGCATTACTTTCAGAGCAGACTATGTACATCTTAGAATAAAATTGGCATAACATTAGTGAGAATAAGAAAGCTTAGCCAACTTATGGGAAGCTTCTCTATTCTTTCTAACTTGTTTATTTATCTGATTCTTTAATGCCTTAAGTTATTCCATGTTTGGAAGGCATCTGCTATATTGTGGGTGTTAGAAAACAAAACTTACAACATCTCTTAGAACAATCTTCCTCTTGAATCAATTCACTAAAATTTCATATCAGTAGCTCTAAGTAATCGCTCACTTTAAGTCTAAAAGTGTTGTCTCAAAGAATGAAACATTATGCAAAGTAATCTGTGAAACTAGGAAAAAGGTGCTTCTCAGATGAAAGATTTTCGATTTACTTAGAAACAAATTGATAATGAGCACAAGTAAAGGAACGAAGAGTGGTGAGAAAGGAACATGATAACCTGTCAATACCAATTTTTCTCCTCAAGGGGAAAGAAGCTCTCAGCATTTTTTCAGCCTTATATGAAATAAAACAGTCTGATATACCATACGCAATGAAAAATATTACTTTAAGACAAATTTATAAATAATGCTAAAAATACCTAGTGATAAGTGTTCTAAATACTCTAAACAAATGAAAAACCTGAAAGAGGCAGGCTCACGTTTGTCAAAATGATTGTCAACATTCTGTGAAGAAAACGGTAATAAATCTGATCACTTGATATGATTTGAGGGAGACATGCATATTTTTGTAGTAACTTCTCATGAGTTCTCCACTTTAAGGAAGTTGCTGCCCTCTGTTCTGCTGTTGTCAATGCAGGAATCAAGTCAGGAATAGACAGTAACTAGAAATAAAAATAAAAATAAAAACATAACTTTACACCTTCTACCTGTATGGCATATTACTATGCTTAAAAAAATAAGGCACAACAATGTAAAGAAGGAAAGATTTTCAGTGGTCATCTACTTCCTCTACTCAGCCAGAATCAGCTACACGGTGACCATACCCAGTAGATCTCATTTGCTTTTAACAAAATCTGATCAGGATTACGCAACCTCTCACACACAGTAAATTCTAGTGTTAACTACTCAAAAATCCGTTCCAGTGCCTAACTAAATACACCTTCACTTCCAGCCCCTTCACCTCACAATGAAAAACAACTGTTCAGTGTTCCCTTTTAAATATCATTTTACAGCTATGAAGACAGTAACAGCCCTCCTGTCTTCTCATTCTCAAGCCAAACAAGCCCCTTTTCCTCCTCAGCTCTCAAACTTTGCAGTTATTCTTCTCAGCTTCCTACTTCATTTTGAAAGGAATTGTACACCTTTTCTCAGCAAGAGGCAAAGATTTTATAATAGTCAAGAAAAATTCTCTTTTGAACTAAGCAAAGTGAAATATACACTACCACACTTGAAATGCACTTGTCACATACATAATATGTTTATAGTTGTAATCATCTGACAAATTCACATTTTAAAATACAGTTTCAACTTGTGTCCATAAAAGAAAAAATATATATTCAGTTCCTATATTGTTAGAATATTTCAGTTTTTCTATACATCTCTCTATGCCTCTGTAGACCTCTGAAATCCTAATTAAGTAGTACCTTTACCTCAGAAAATAGACTTCCTCCTGCCAGCAACTGTGTCTGAAAATGGCAACTGTATGCAGTTGCCACATCAATAGGCAATAATAATAATAATAATAATGGTATTTACAGTCACTCATTTAAAGCTAATCCAATTTTTAAAAAATGTTGCTAATTTTGATTCAACTTAATGACTCTTTTTCAAAATCTGATCTATTTCAGCAAATCTGTGATTAATTGGAAAAAGAGCATGGATACACTGTTCTTTCTTACACTAAATCCAATCTCTCAAAATCTTTTTTTATATATTAAATTTTACAAACAAAAATATCAAAAAGCAACGTAGCTCTGTATTTCCCCAGAGCAGAAAATAATAAAGAACACCTTTTTATACAATTACTTGTTACAATTACTCAAGGATCCTCACACATCTGAAACAACTTTGCTACTAGTTTTCATTTATATTTAGAAAGTAGATTACAAAACATAAGAATACCCACCTTGCTTTCTGATCCACTGTTTTCTCCTCCATTAATCATTAGTTCAAGGACTTCAGGAAGGTGACCTACCAGAGCATCTAAAACCTATTTAAAGAAAGGCTGCGTGAACGAGGTTTATAAATTAATTTGAATCATTTTTTCTCTCTCACCAGTAATAACCCTGCTGACATCTCTTATGTTATTGCTCTCTTACATCAGTGGAGGAGATTAAAAAAAAAAATTGCAACTTATACCTAGTTGTAATAATGAGAACTGGGATTTAAAATTGATATTTTAATATAGTAATATAAGTATTATAGGTTTCATATTAGAAAAATAGAATTACAGCTTTGATTTACATCAATACCACAGTCAGTGATTTCTAAAACATTCACAGCATACAATATTTAAAAATGAACATTCACACATTCTAAAAGATCTGTCTTTCACAGATGGTTAAGTAACAGTCTTAACAGCCATGAAGAAATGCATTTTGGATATTTGCCATCTAAATCTTAAAAGCAACTTTTCTTGCTGTAAGAAAAATGACAGTTTGATAAATTATAACAGAATATTTAGCCTTTATTAGTACAATAATCATACTTTCAAAGGTCAGATTTCAAATTAGACTATAAAATCATATCATTAAATATTATTTGGTACCAATCTGCAGAAGTCTATAGCACTGGATATTTTTACTATTTAGATAACTCAAATTTTTCAAAATCACCAGCTGCTTCTGAGTCTCAACTTCCAGCACTGAAGTTGAGAAATCTTTTAAGATGTGTCAGAATTTCAACAGCTATAAGCAGAGGCTCAACAAATATTTTTAATTCCCTTGAAAATGCCTAACAGAGGATACCAAAGTAAAAAGCAGCACGTTAAGGGAAAATTCAATTTGCCATGCCATATCCAAAGATCCTCCAGATAGAAAAATAAAGAAATAAAACCAGCACAAAATGCTCAAGTACTGGAATAACTGGTACCAGAGGAAACCACAATTTTGTCACACACAAAAAAAGACAAATCCAAACAAGTCTTGCTGTATTGTCTGTTATGCATACTTAAGTGATTCATGCTTTACATAGGCTGAAACCCAGACTCACTAAACTAAACCATCTCAACAATGGCCAGAGATTCTGTATCAGATCACAGACTGAAATCCTTTCTAAAAATGTTGGTCTTTGACCCACACACAACTTCTTCATCTCCTCTTTGACTGGAGAAACATAAATAAAAGAAAGTAAAAACCTGGAATGCTATCAAGAAACATTTTAATGCAGTATCAAAAGCATTGATACTGCACATAATTTTAAGGTAATAAATAATAAAACAACTAATAAAATATTTAAAATTAATATTCTGAAAAGCAAATTAATGTAGTGAGGGTTAACTGAATCCAAACCCCTTATTTTCTTCCTTTTTACTCATCCTTAGGGAGAACACAGAACAGAAGGAAAAGTTGCTCATGATTTTGAGCAGTTACTGTTCCATCTTACTGCAGAGTTACTAAACATCAAGATAATCTCTCTCAGTGTAACAACAAAAATGAAGTTCCAAAGAAAGCGTATTACCTCCAATGACTCATCCTGTAATAGTGTAACCAGCTCTTTTTGAATTGTATACACACCAGAATTTAAAAGCTTAGCAACCTAAAACATACAAAGAAACAAACAAAAAAGTCAGTAAGATAACAAGGTAAACCATACTTTAGTTCCCTGGCACTACAGCAATTACACTACATGTGCTTACTTGTCAGCAAGCAGGATGGGATTCCGAACAATTTTTTAATATCAGCCTTCTAAAGTTGTGTACTTTCCTGCTGATCACAATAAAGACATGCTTATACAGAGAATATGAAACAAGAAACAGATTTATTACCTAACCAATACACATGGTTTTAGTCTTAACACTATTTTATACTTTCAAAAAAAAAATTGTAAAACTGCACTGCAAGGCTAGAAAAAAAATATTATAAAAATTATATCCATACTGAATAACCCTTACGAGAGTTAACAGTCACCTATATAATTTACAAAAGATAAAAGTAAAAAAAAAAAAAAAAAAAAAGGACTTCATTCTGGTTTTCAAGTTTCCCCAGCATTCCCATCTGAAGTTTTCACTCCTTAATTCTTTGTTTTGCTTTTCCTCTGATTCATAAATTGCATATAAACTTCTAAAAAAATACTAAAAGTCCATCTCCAAACTGCTAAAATGGTTTTATAATGAATATGAAAAAAATCCTGAGGAATGAGATATTTGCCACCGTGAGTACTTAGCTTATTAATTGTAATGGTTTTCCTTGCTTATATGAGCCAATTGAAGATAATATCTTACTTCTACAATCAAGATTAAACTTCAAGAAAATGGCTAAAGGCAATTATTGAAAAACATACCCAGTTATCAATGACTGCCATTGCTTACTCACATCTGACTGTCACGTGGTTGCTTAGTTCTGGTTTTAAAAATACACTACTGGCACTAAATGTACATTCAAACTAAAGTATAACTTTATATGTTTTTTTAATGAGCTAGAATATTTTACATATATTCAGAGAGAACCTTAAAAGTGTTATACATCTGACAAAACATCATATAGAACAATATGCTAACTGTATAATTTCAATAATTAGCTTGGATTATCATTTATTAAGAGAGGGCATCAACAAGCACAGAGAAATGGAAACCCATCCAAATTCCTTAAGATGACAGAAATAAGGCTACCTCAGGCTCTAGAATGGGCTGCCCAGGGAGGTGGCTGAGTCACCATCCCTTGGAAATTTCCAAGAAATGTTTAGCTGTTGTACTACAGGACATGGTTTAGTTGGGAAATAGTGGTGGTAGGTGAACAGTTGGACTGGATGACCCTGGAGGTTTTTTCCAATCTATGTGATTCTATCATTCATTTATTTGTCTACTTTTGATTTATATACTTTCAGCGAGCTTTACAATTTTCCTCAAAATGGCATAAAATGCTAGTTTGAGGATTTCAATACAAAGATTCTTTGGGAAACACTACCAAAACCTTGAAGATCTCTGATATGGATTGCAACATTCAGAAGAGAATGTATATTCATTTCTGCAATTCACACTGCATTGCAAATAATATGTATGCAGTCAAAGATTTTTTTGAACTTTTACAAAAATAATATAGTGGAACTTACGTAAACTGAGTGGAATAATAAGAATATATGTCCTTTTAGATCTGCATCACTTTCCAAGTATTTTCATATTAAATTTGAGCGTTTAACTTAGACTTACTACAAAAAAAAATAGTCTTCACAGAATACAGTATAGTTGCAGATTGTATAGATCTGAAGAAGATTTTCAGGATCAAAGTGACAAACTCCCTCCTCCTGTCTGACTCACTACTTTATAATAGCATTCAAAACCTTCAAATAGTCTAATTACTACAATTGCTTCTGTTTGTGGTACAAGGTCATCTTTAGTTTCTTTCAGCTTTCGCTTCTTAAAAGCTTACCTCACAATAGACTTCTAGACAAACATCCCACAACAGGCTAAAGAGTTTATGGGCTATAATTACATATTAGAAGAGACTGAACACCTCTGATGAATTAAATCGTTTTAGCAAGTTTTTTCAAGTCTATTTCTATGGCTTTGAACAGTCACAAACATAAGCTTAAAGGACAAAACATAAAACAGACACATGCAAGTACCAACAAAGAATTTTTGTAGACTTACTTCATAGAAGCTTATGGCCATAGTATATCTGACGGGAACTTCAGGATCATGACAAAGACAGAAGAATATAGAATACAGTTCTAAATGGAAGTTCTTTGGATCCACAAAAACTATCATGGCCTGTGGAAAAATAAAGTCTTCTAACTGCATTGCTAAAGGGTCACACTATCAGAGATTATGAGAAGAAAATACTGAGTTACAACCAGCAAGACACTTGAGAGTTAACAAGTTGCAATTTTAAAGACAAAGGTATCAGACAAGTTAAAGAGTTAAGGACTAAACTGGTTGTACAGATCTTCCAGACTGCAAGCTTTTTTCTGCAAACAGATTAAAAACACAAGCAATAAAACCTCAGTTTTATAAATAATGTTTCAGTAAACTAGCAGAAGCTGCAATTGGAGACCTGAGCAACACAGAACATTTTAGCATAGTAAAGCATCTGAATCTCGACATAATTGTGTGCACATACCTTGCTTTTGCTCAAATAAACCAACAGATTTCTACTACATAGTTGATGTTATTTTTAAAAGGTAGAATAAAAATAACCATCTATTGGCTCTTGGTACATATTTCTTTTCTTTAAATATAAATGCAGTATGTCAAAATACAAAATAGATTTACAAAAGCATGAGTGGTAGATTTAAAGACCTCATATAAACTTGCAAATACTTTTTGTATCCAGGCAGACACATGATTAAAGCATGAATTTAATCATTCAGATTCAATCTCAAAGTCCTTGCATTCTCATGACACACAAAAAAACATGAACAGCTTTGGATGGATTGAAATTGGCTACCCTATTTTACAGGCATATTCTCAAGCATTTTGCGCTAATTATTTGAAGAAAACAGCCAGGAAAGAATGAAATCAGTTATCTCTTGAAATAGCACTCACTCAGTCAAAATTTTCCAACAGTTTTCTGAGAATCTGCAAAGAAGAATCTTTCCTGGAAACTCTTTTGGTCAACCTCTACTTCAAGATGTTAACTTGAACTTTCCATGGTATAGCTAGAAGCTGGATAACAATGTGCAATTGCTGCCAAAATCTTCTCTCTTTTTCTTGCAGTTCTATTTAGTGAATCTTTTGTGAATCATATGGATGAGACAACTTAGTTAACCTCAAATTAATGTTACTTACTGGAAAATTGTAAGCACAGTTCTTCCTCACTGAAATATATTTTTTTTCCTGTTCTAGAGTTTGGAGTTGTAGCTGATTATCATTGTGTCCATTTTCCTGCTGTAAGCCCAGTGTAGAAAGCTTCTTATAAAACTCCAAAAACCGTAAGTGCTGCTCAGGAGTAAAAATGCCTCCAAAAGAAAAAAAAAAAAAAAAAAGAATAGGATTACCATTCTCATTAGAAATGCTATTAATTATGCTCAAGAAACAAATATAATTTGCAAATACATCAAGTTTGCCAACTTGTATTCTCTGTATCATCAGTACAAATTATATGGGAAAACTGATAAAATTATATGGGAAAACTGATAAAGAAATATGGCAGCTACCTATAACAGAGTGAACCTTAATTTCTGTTCACATCATTCTTGAAATAGTCAGGCTTTTAGCAGCAGGACTGCAAATATATATATATTTTTCCAGTATTAGGGTTTTATCTTTACTCCATTTTCAGATCTCAACGGATGTCAGTCACATGAAGATTGCTTGCTTGTAGAAAGTTGAAAAATTAGGCCACATTGAAACAGATGGTAAAGAGGTATAAGAAAATTAAAGAACAAAAGCTGGAATGCAACTAGTAAGAGGACTTCAAAAATTAAAAAAGGTCACTTTATAAGTATACATTTATAAGCAAATGAGCAAGGAAAGACTGAGTTTTCTAATCAAAAGAGAGAGGAAAGCTATCAGTGATTGGTACCAAGAGACTGAAATGCTTTTTTTTTTTTTCCCCTTTCTCAAACTTCACTAGAATAATCAACTTCAGAACAATTAATAAGATTAACAAAGATGCAGGCTTTAAGAAGAGAAGGAAAAGGTCGATGAATACTTAAACCATGAGAGAGCTTTTCAAAATGTGCAAGGTCAGATGTGCTTCATTCTAGTGTGAAAGACTATTAGAACTACTAGCTGTTGAAATCATATGAGTGACATATCAGATTAGAAAAAGACTGAAGTGATACTGGTATTTAACAGCTGGGGAGGGGAAGGATAAGCCATATAATTTTAGATTGCTCAGATTAACTTAATGGTTTTGAAAAAATGGAACAAAAAAACTAATCACAAAATCTACTTGTAAACACCAAAAATGAAACAAGAAAATGAGCAACGGCCAACGCAGCAAAAGCAAAACGTCTCAGAAAGATTCCCTTTCCTTTTAGTACTGAATAACAGGACCTGCAAATACAAGAAGATGCAGTAAAAGGGCATGTCTGCTGACATCTTCATAAGCAAAGAGAGATCCATAAAGTTGCTTCAAAACTGCTTGAAAAACAGATAAGAGACAACAGCAAGGTACCATATTTAGCCAGATATGACAGGAAAGAGAAAGAGTAAATAGGCATCAGTTTTTTAAAAGAAAAAAAAATTAAATGAAACCCCAACTTTTGAGTTACTTCTGTTTAAAGCCTGTCAAACTATTGCAGAGTGCTGGGGAAAACAAGACTATTTTTCAAAGTGAACAATATAAACAGCAATTTAGCTTGCAAGACATGTGAAATAGCCCCTTTACTTTGTTCAGCTCTCCTAAGGTGTAACAATTCAACAAAATGTGAATTAGCCAGACAGAGTTCAGAGGTGTGGAGAGATCAGCAGTTAAAGTCAGTCAACCTAAAGAAGATTGGGAATACATGATAAAAACAGTATGGACTCCTCTAGCTCTGGGGTTCTGTAAACACCACTTTGGCGCAATTGAATAGCCCTTTCAAGTTATTTGCAGTGAAGCAGCTGTCACCTTGATAGCCTCAAACCTCAAACATAAAGGACCTTTTCTAAGATCTGCAAGAAATATCAAAGGGCTTAAGAGCCTGTGAGGAAATTCTGTATAGCTTAAAAGTGTATGCTGCCCCTTCCGAGGTAAGCTCTAAATCAAGGGTAAAAGCGGGCAGAATGATCACAGGAAGATCTGCTGTGCACAAAGTGCTGAGGTACAGAAAACAAAAACTATGGGTGCAAATTCAGTCTCAGCTGTAACTGGGAATTAGATCTCCACTCTACCCTGAAGTCCCTTACGGGCTGCACTTTTTCTTTGATGCCTCAAAAAAAGATGTCAAGCACAGAAGTGAACATACAAAGTTAACATCATACTGCACTATCAAAGGCTTCTAGTTTCAAAACTTCAGTCATCCAACTCAGATGATCGACAATAGCCAACAGGGTAACAAAATAATTCAGTCAGACCAATAAATAAAAGCCATCATGCTTCCGCCTCTGTCCCTGTTCAAACATAAAAGAATGATAAACCAATGGATTGCTTAGGAGAAAATTTGCAAAGTTCAATATTTACTCAATAGATGATTTCAGACTTGTAGTGCTGTATTTTCTTTCTGAACTATCATTTCATCTAATTAATTGAAATCTGGATATTTTTCCAAGTGCTTCAAATTTTTCTGACCTTCCCTCATTTTTAATTTTTTTTTTTTTAAAGAACATTAAATCATACCATATAATCCATTGCACAGTTTCCCCAAATGGAAAGATAAAGAAACTAGGATGGATTCATCTGCTTTGAAGGACTTTTCACAGAATGATTTCACTAAGGGGAGCACGGTTTGCCTCCTATCATCTGAAAGACAAAAGAGATTTTTAAAGTGAACCATTTGTTATGAAACATCTTAAAAGATCACACAGAGTGGAATTCTACTGTAAGTTACAAAAAATATCATTGAACACGCTCAGGAGTCTTTTTGGCATGCACTCACTGGAGGCAGAAAACAGGAGGTAGAGTGACAAACACTACCACAATAGAAGTCCAGACTTTTAATAACATACCTGTTCTAAATCTTTCTTTTGTATTTTTAGGGAAAGTTTATTACCAGTAAAGAATGAGACAGAGAATAAATGAACAGCTACTAACTTTTTCATTCACCAAGAATATAGGGAGTTAAAGAATACGGCAGCACTCCAGTAATAAAAATTCCTACAGTGGTATGAATACAGCAAGATCATGAACAAACACGACCATTATGTTAAAAAGAAAAATCTGAGTCTGATGGAAGCGAATTTTTGCAACCTACTGAGGAGATTGCAAATCTTCTGGCAAACAATAAATTCACAGAGAAACAAAATAATTAAGGGCAACAGAAAGAATTAAAGTCAAATACAGCAAATAGTGCCAAGCAGCCAAGTCTCTGTCTCCACATAAAATAAAGAGCAAATGTTCAAAGAAATTGATGTGTTTTGAATTATTTTAAATAAAAGCAATGTATTTTAAAATATTCACATTTTAAAGGGATTTTGATTTTTTTTAATGATATTTTAACTCTCATATTCAGTACATACATATAGATGAACAAAACATTTATGTTGTTCTGAAGAAACATTTTGATACTGTGGGAAAGAAACCCTAGGATATAATACTGGGTCATCTACCTTCAGAATTTTGTTTTGTAGTTCAACCAAAACTATGCAAACCAAACACCTGGAGACACATTCCTTGCAAACCTGTTAATAAGCTCTAATCTATTTTTCTAATTTTTTCCTTTTTGATACCTAAAAGCAGTTGTTAGAGCAATTGGGAAGGTGGAGGAAAGACAGGCAGGAACAAAGAAAAGCAGAAACATGACAACATCAATGGAATGGATTGAGAATTTTAAGTTAACCTACTAGCTTACTTGCTAATTTAAGCATTAACTGCTAAAACAATCCATTGACGGCATTCTCCCCCTAATCTTATTTCTTTATGTATTTCTCCATATGGCTTTTATGCAGTCATGTATTTTAGTAATTCATCACCATGTTCCTGTAAAGTAAATATTTGCTCCTCACTTATGTATCAGGAGGTACAGTCAGTAACACAAGAGTGGGAGTGGGAAATGCGGTGCGAAATACAGAGTTGCTAATGAAGATAAACAATTGAAGAGGTTGGAAAAAGTATAAAGAGCAAAGTGGCAATTAATAAGCAATGAACAGTCACTCATGGAGCTTATAATACATTTTTTTCATATACATTATAGCCAGGATCTTTCATTGTACACCTCAATTTGTACAAAAACAGTGAAGAATACAACTGACATAGAGCCAGAAAAGCTGCCTACTATTGTCTTACACATAGCCCTGAAACATTTTGTACAGGGTAGGTGGGTGACTGCAGAACAAGGCACTGAAGTTACCCAGAATGTTCCCTTGCAGGAGAGTAGCTATCATATTAATAGCATTAAATAGCAACCCAATACTCTCATCATTTGTAGCCTAGTTTTACTAACTCTGTTTCATTTCATTATAATAGAAACTTGGAATATGAAAATAACAGACTTTGTGGACACTTGGTTCACCTTTCTTAAAAATCTGTATGCAAAACACACTGCAAGACATGAAATACATACACGATAAAAGAGAAAACAAAATAAAACTGGAAATGTGTTAAAAATGCGGGTAGAACAAAAATTCTATTACATTTATAAGATGCATTAAAGAGTTACGAACTGGGCTACTAGTCCAAATAAAGTCCTTACCTGAGTCAAACATATCAAGCAGGTTCACTAATGTCTCAAAAGCTGCAAGGCGTACACTGCTGCCCTCGTCTCTTGCCAGCTCTACTAATTCAGGAAGCACTACAGTTTTGGTTAGTTCTGTCCTGCAGATTGAGGCATGCATTTAAAGAGAAAACATATAACAAATCCAAGTTGCAATAGCAAAACAGAATTCGGAAATTCCCCTGAAATATTGAGTTAGTTATTCTTAGCATGGGCAAGAAGGAAAAATTGTCCAAGTTGTAAGAAAATGAAAATTAAATAAAAACGTGCATTTCACCTCAGGACTTAAAATATGAAACTTCACTGAAAAAGCATTCAAACTAACTCCAAATAGATCAGAGAAAATGCAATCTGGAAAAATTCAGAGAAGTCCACATATTTCACTACGTCACAAAGAAAACTTCTGATCAAATATTCAGGAACTCCTCAATGAAGTTCTAAATGAGTAAATTCCAAAGTCAAAATAATTAAATACGTGTCATGTTGGACTGAAGCATCTAGAAATCTTACACTTCAAAGACCAAAGACAAGCCTTCTTTGCAGAGGGTAAGCAACTACTGCTCAGAGAACATGCAGCTTCCTCACTTGCCCTATAAGCACCGGCTTTTAGACTCATTTTAAAGTCGTAATGAAAGGGTTGCACCATAAGAAGGAATGAAAGACTTTCAATATAGAAACTTGAAACTACAGAATAGACCACTCATTGACAGTTATGCATTTAGCTCTACTCAGGCACTACATTAAGGCTGGGTAAATTGCCAGTAATACTGCCATTTGCCACTGCACAATACCTATGTTGTTTTTAGGCTTTCCTCTCCCAGGTATAAGACATTCAATTTAATTAATTTTAAAGACATTCAGCAGCATGCAGAAAATCTTACTTCCTTTCCAAAAAGGTCATTTATTAGTATGACGTATTGCCCCTTTTTACACACAAAAACAATTTTTTTTGTTTCTTCTTTCATGCTCTTAGAATACCTTGAAATTAAACAGTATTTGGAGGAGGAGCGAGGAAAGCAACATAAACACAACACATTACATTCTTATTTCAATGCTTGTCTGTTCGTGTATCTATCTTATAACAAAACGGCTGAGAGTAAATACAGATTCATGGAGGTGCTGCCTGAAAGCTACCACTAAAAACCATATTCTTCTCAACAGACTGAATCACAGGTCAAGAAAATCCATGCAGCTGTAGGGTTTTTTTTTTTTTTAAACACTAAAAATTTTCCAGTCACACGCGAAAGCAATGTTCTGTAACCGTATTCCTACTGTAGATAAAAATTATTTTATTCAAAATACCACTTAAACAATTTAAAAGTATACATTTTGCTCTATTACTGGTCACAAAACATTTTCAAAGCCAGGTTCGTATGATTGCTTCTCAGCTCCTGACTATAGCAGAGGTTAACTGAGAATATTGGAAGAATCCATGGAAATGCAAGACTGTACCTCATGAGCAAACAGAAAAAAAAAAAAAATTCACGGTATCAAATAAAAACAAATAAGAAAGGAGGAAGGAAGACGACTGGAGAAGACAAGAACGTATGGCATAGGAAGGGCCAGAGGAGAAAAGTAAAGGACTATATACCAAAAGAAGACACAGTAGAGAGGAAGGAAAAAAAAGACTTGTATTGGAAACTTATTTTTGTGGCTTTCTTTGTTTTGGTGACATTTAAAGATTTCTAATATGACAGCTGGGACAACCTTGCCCTTCAGAACTACCGTTCTGGAAAAAGGAGAACAGTGATCAGCCCTTGAAGATGCACAGAACCCTCTCTTCTACACATCTCTAATCTCCTATTGAACAGAATTCAATCTTAAGGTACGTAAAGGTACACGAGACACATACATGCAGTAAAAATGAATGTGATTTCAAATTATTCATTAAATCAGTTAAGTGAAGTGTGTTTTAAATTTTCATTTCAAAAATATCAACCAATACAGCCTCTTTTCTTCAATCATACGTTCTTTTAAATTCAAAGCTGTTCAATATGGAAAAACGTTACAATGATTTACCATCCTAAATCATCCTAATCCTAATCTATTTAGAAAATATAAAAGCAAATTAATAACTTTACTTAGTTATGAATAAAAGTGAATAATACTGTTTTCAAATTCATTCACAATATTTGAACTTTTGCAGGGCAAAGATCTTGCAGTAGAGCCACCTAAAGCACAAATATAAAATTATTCTGTACGTGATAAAGGAAAGTTTACCTGGGAATCTAGAAATTACTGTTCTGCATGACCTCACCTAAACAATGTGAAATTAAGTGCACTACAGCAATGCTTAGCCCTTGACATGAATATCCATTCCTATATCCAAGTACACTAAAACACAGCTTAAACATGCACTTTTCTGGCATTTCATGGTTGAGGAGTAAACAGCATTGTTTGCAGGAATTTCTAGTGCTTCTGTGGTTTTTTGTTCGTAGTGCTGGTTTGGGCTTTTTTTTTTTTGTTTATAGTTCAGAATCTAAATCACAACATCATTCTCCATTAAAAAAAAAAACTCTACAGGCACAGAAATAATTTCCACAAGCATCAGTGCTAACAAACAGAAGTGCATTTCTACAGTATCTCTCAAATTACATTCCAGTTTCAGCCTTATCCCAGAATCTGCTCATAAATTCACAGTTGGAAAGGCCAGAGGGACTACTGAGACTTAATCTATCCACTTGTGTAACATGGCACAAGGTAACTCACTTCATTATTCCTTCAAGTCTGTAAGACCAGGTACTGCTTTTTGTAATTCCTGACACAGGAGGCATTGTTTGTATGGTTCAGCAGTTCTACTATCACAAAGAAATAAAAATCTGAAAACATAAACCAGCCATCCACAATCACTAAGAACAAACCTGTACTCTCCAAATTCATTACTGAGAATGCATGAATTAGGTTAGAAATCTTAAAAGGAATTTTTAGGGTACCATTTATATTTTGGAGAAAGATTTTGCAATTAAAAGTACCCAAGTCGTACTCACCCTATTCCTTGAGCTATATGTTCTAGTTGCCGACACATGCAAGTTCTTACTTCATACTCTACATCCTGGCACAGAGATTTTACCAATGGAAGAATCTCTCTTTTAACTCTAAAAACATGAACAATTTTGGTTAATATATAAAACAAAAATATATAGAATCCACTTCATAGTATTCAAATTTTATCTATATATGACTTCTAACACCAGTTTTATTTTTTACTGATTTATCAAATGATAAATTGGCAAAATGATTTTTTTGAAACTTGAAATTGTAACACTGTACCTCAGATACAAATATATACTAGCAGAAAAAGGATTATTTACAGTCACTGTAATTTGCTCATATTTCACCTACTATAGTCTTTACACTATGGAAATAGGAGGTAGGCTGTCCTCATTTAATGCTGTCCTCATTTAATAACTACCTTCAGTACAATTATTGAACACACTGTAAGAATACAAGGAATTATATAAATGGAAATACAAATCTCAATTAATCTTGTCCTTTTTTTTTTTTTTTTGAAAACAGAAAATCCAGAATAAAACAGAATGCTAATAAAAGGTTGCTTATTGTGTCAGAAATCATACTGAAATGGGACAGCTCTACTGATTTGGACACAGATTAATATTTTCCCATGTATACCAAAGACGCTCCAAATCAGCATTTACACACAGCTGTGGGTCCATGGATTGGAAACACATTTTGTGAAAATATTTTACTATTGTAATACTGAATAAACCCTCCAAAAATGTGCAGTACAAACTGTTTGGGGCAGATAAGGTGTTCAGATTTACTTTCCCTGTTTTGCACCGCTGTCCAAACCCACAGACACTGATGCTAGGAACTGGATACCATTAGGCAAAAAAAGTGGTTCCTAATGCATCTCCACATGCATAGATTGAATATATATGTATGTATATATACAATATGTGTATATATATATATATATATATATATATATACATACATACATATACATACATGTGAAATTTAGGAAGACAAGAAGTTAGGAAGAAGAGTTCTTAGGGGCTTTCTCCTCATGAGAATAAACTCTAAGGTGACTGTGTTTTGTCTCCATAAGTTGCAGAGACATCCGCTGTCTTATTTTCTAGCAAGAACAACAAACAAGAATGATATGAAAATGGTACCCACATCAATCTGTGGAAGAATATACAAGCTGAAGTTACAAGCTGATGTACATCAGCAAGAGTGAATATGCTAGTTACGCAGTGAACGTTTTATTATTACTTATTACTAGCTCAATAAAGGGATCTATAAGAAAAACACATTTGATTTTTGCAATTAAGTTTACTCTTCTTTTGCTAACTTTTGTCCACAAAGAAATATTGATACACATTATGGAATGAAAATGTATGTGCAATCTACTCACATATGAGCTTCAAATTTGTTAGCTAATTTTCCCATGATTTTACAACTAACTAAGCGTGACTGAAGTGTTTGAGAAATCTGTGCCTTGGAAACAAGTGGATTCAGGATCTACATGAAGGAAAAAAGAAGAAATGTCACAGGTAAATAATGTATTCCTCTTCTTTAAAAAAAAAAAATCTAGAAAAAACATACATCCCAGAGGACATCTACTCCTTTCATGGAATTAATTACTACTAAAAATAATAATGCATTTTTACATTAATAGTCTACTGAAAATCTGCATTAATATTCAGTTCTAATTATAGTATATTAAACTGATATCTTGGCCCAAATAGCAGTTCACGATTCATTTCACAGCCACAGTTTTACATCTACCTACTTGTGTTTTTATTTTGAGACTAAATTGTATATGAATATTTATGGCTATTAACTGGTAATTTTCACAACAGCTGTTAAATACGTTCTTCTAACAGCAACAAAAAAAAAAAGGTAGAGAAAGGAAAAGTAACACTGAGGTTGTTTCCCATGAGTTTTCCTCAGGAAACATCAGCTTTAATGTGAAGACCTGAAACAAGAATTTCCCTTGATTATGCATAACTGGGGAAAGGTTTCATTCCCACATAGATTCAGAAAATCTCTATGTTAATTAGAGCTGTGCTGTCATTTGTTGGATCACCTCTATGGCGCCACCAACAAAGATGTGCAGAACTCCTCATTTAGATATACTATTTTTGGCCCAGAAAAAAACCATGGAAATCCAGGTGTCAGGCCAGGGAGAGTATTTCAGAGAGGTTTCTCCTGCAGTCTGCCAGAGTTCCTTACTCAATCTCTTTTGCATAGCTCCACTAAAGGATAATGTATATATTATATACAGGGCAGCAAAGTCTAACAATATTATTAAAGCATTTTTCTCCTCTCTTACTAGCTGAAATTTTGAGGTGAGAGAATCTTCCAAGTGTAACAGCAAAAAGTTCACCCAGACTAGAAATCATACAAAAAGGTATGTTTCTAACCATAATACTTCATAAACAAATCTTTCATAAGTTATATGGAAACCGTTCATTACTTATCTGATCTTTGACTATGAAAGCAAACATGCCACACTAGTAACTCCAAAGAGATTTTGGAGCTGGCTGTAACTTCTTTTTACCTTTTAGAAGCTTATTTTTCAATAGTGTTAGATTCTAATTACCCACTAATTTTAATGAGTATTTTTAAACTACAGAAAGGATCACATATTTACAACTCTATATAGTTCTAAACACACTAAAATTATCACTGTCTCAAAGCTTTTAAACTTAAAAATGAAGTATAAATTCTCAAAATTAAACTAAACTAGTTGAGTAAAGGGGAAACATTATGATCTATTTCCTTCCTCTTCTTCCTAAAGATACATAAAGATACACAATGAAACATTAAGTGCTTGTAGGGCTTTTTTTAGGTACATCAAGAACAACTGAAGCACACAATGAAATGCATCTCCAGCATTCAGTCCCATTCAGTAGAAATCCAGAATTTTTGTCCACTACACATAATGAGATACCATCCCATAAATCAAAACAGAATATATGAAAACATGTTACTAAGAATACTAAGTGTAAGGGGAAGTGTTACAAAACATATAAACTTGATGCTCTGAAGAATACTAAAACTTTTTAAGGTGACCCTCCTGTATTGCTTTAGCACATTTCCCTCTTATATGTTCCGTAAGCATTACTGTTTTCATAGGCACAGAACTGCCACAAATCTTACTGATGTGAATGAGATGGCAGGGAAATACAGTCTTTTATTTGTTGTTAGCATAAATTAGGAGAAAATTTTTCACTGAGAGGGTGGTGAGGTGCTGGCAAAGGCTGCCCAGAGAAGACATGAATGCCTCATCCCTGGAAGTGTTCAAGGCCAGGTTGGATGGGGACCTGGGAAGCCTGATCTGGTGCCTGATTTAGTGTCTGGCAACCCTGTCTGCAGCAGGGGGATTGGAACTAGATGATCTTTAAGATCTCTTCCAACCCAAGGCATTCTATGATTCTATGATATTACCTCATGTCTGATAGTCTCTTTGGGTAAAGCTTCTATTACAGCAAGAAGAGTTTCTAGCCATGCATTGCTGACACCTGTCAGAAAGAAATGAGTTATACTTTATGCTGTACATATAACAAGAAAACACCCCATCAGTTTTACAAAATTAATTCTTGAAGAGATGAATGGAAAAAAAAGACAGACTATCAATTTAAAAGCCATTAAATTAATATTCAAAACTTCAAACACTCATTAAAACTGGGCTACATCAAAATAAGCATGAACAGCAGGGTGAGGGAGGTGACTGTTCCCCTCTGCTCCACTCTTGTGAAACCTCACCTGCAACGCTGTGTTCAGCCCAAGAACGACATGGACCTATTGGAGCAGGTCCAAAAGAGGCCAGGAGGATGCTCAGAGGACTGGAGCAACTCTCCTGTATGGAGACCAGCTGAAAGAGTTGTGGTTGTTCAGCCTGGAGAAGAGAAGGTTCTGGGGAGACCTCATTGTGACTTTCTAGTACCTAAAGGGGTCAACAGGAAAACTGCAGACGATCTCTGTATCAGGATAGGACAAGGAGTAACAGTTTTAAAATAAAAGTGGGTAGGTTTAGATATAAGTGAAGGTGATAAGGCACAGGAGCAGGCTGCTCAGAGAAGTTGTGGATGCCCCATCTCTAGTGGTGTTCAAGCCCAGATCTAGTGGGAGGTGTCATTGTCCATGGCAGGGAGTTGGAACCAGGTGATATTTAACAATCCTTCCAACCCAAGCCATTCCTTGATACTATGATTAAGAAGCAAGATCGGTAAGAAGCAAATTCTGTCCATATTCCTTTGCCTTTTTAATTCTTAGAAGAGGAAATAATTACTCTGTTTTGAAAAGAAAATTTTCCTCATTCAGAAGCATAATCTTTTCTTATAATCCTTTCCAGTTTTATAAAAGGCCTTTTTTCTTTTGAATCCCAAAAATAGTGCCAGAGAATTTAAGAGAAATGTAATTATCACAGAAAAAACATCAACCCTTCTCCCTAATTTTTTCAGCCACAGAGTTCTGCTACTTAGTAGAAGTTTGGACTCTTTAACATCTTTTAGATTTAGTCCTTCAAATAAAGTAAGTGTTTTTGATCATTTCAATCAGTATGAACAATTACTTTTAAATATCAGTGTGTACATAGTCAGCATGCATAAGTATTTTGTTTCATGCAAGTGTAGATATAAAGTCGCATACTCCTTTACACAATATTGTACTGTTGCTAAGGAAACAAAACACACAGAAGTAATCACTCATCACACAGCATAGCTGTACAGCCCCCTGACCTGCATCCCTGTGTTCCAGGTTCTGGAGAATGATGTGTAGGAAGGAGTGGGAGTATGTATGAATGGACACTGATTCATCTTGCAGAACAGTTAAAAATGAAACAGCAGCTGTCAACTGCATTTCCACTCCTGCAACATGCAGAACCTCCTGTAAAATGAGAAATTACATCAGTTTAGAACACGAGGCAGAAATGTATTGAAAGAACACTCAAACTCAGAAACATTCCGTTTTAAGAATGAGCATGCAAGAACCTGAGCAAACTACAAAATTAGCTAAAAATTATTTTCCCTTAACAACAATTACTTGGAGATATTGAAATATTTGACAGTATAACAAGAACCTCTTAAGAAAAATAAAGTTGATTAAAATATATTTTCTGACTTCAAATTTCATCAATACGTAATAGTGGATTTTCCTATGTTACAAAGTGAGATGTAAGAACAGACCAGACAACAACTGCACTTCTGCTACTTGCGCACAGGAATTGTAAGAGATATTTCATTCATCCAGTGAGCAATACTAAAATAATAGAACGTAATTCAAATTTCATTCCTTGCCAGACAACATGGAACACAAATGAGCGTGTGTATATATATACACGTATATATATATATTATATTGTAAATATATATACAATATATATATTAAATATATATAAATATATATTGTATATTGTATTGTAAATATATATATATGTATATATACAATTATATATCTATGTATATGTATATTTACAATATATATTGTATATATATTTACAATAATATATATATACACATGTATATATATAATATAATATACACACACACACACACACAAATACATGGATCATAAAAATAGAGCAGGATGTACCAGAATATTTACGCAGGTAGCTTGGCATCTACTTGCACTTAGCTTTAACATATAAGAAATGTAATTATTAGGTTGTCTTTAAAAGCATCAGTTCAAAAGTCAAACACAAATAGTATGAAAATGAAATCTTATTAAATTTGCAGAATGAAATAAAAAGCAAGTTTAAATTTAACATTTCTTCACAAAGAGCTTGCAGGATTCAATCTAGGACACAGCATTCATTGCAAGTATGAACACATCTATCAGTTTCATGAAAAATCCATTTTTTTACTTCTCAAACTGTATCCTTCTGCCTCACAAGAAAATTAAATGCATTGCTCTACTACTAAAACAACCATTTTCCAAGAGATTCCAAACTCTGTAGCAGCTTAAAAATCCGCATTTCCTATTCAGTACTCTATATACATATTTTTCTCTCATTTTTAATGTGCTTGAAATGAAGTGCTTTCTCAGATCACATATTAAAAGGCAATGATAAACTGATACTCTTAGGTAAGGGTTCAAAAAAACATCCATTATACACCTAAGTATTATACAGATGAACTATGCTGAGAACATACAGCTTACAGAGAACATATATATATGTTATATATATATATATAGCTATATATATTTTAGTATATTTGATTTGAAAAAGGATTGTTATTTCTCAACAGCTTTATTTTTGTGAAGAAAAAAAACACAAAAAACCCCCACAAAACACAGCATTGCAGAGCTTCCTGATCTAAGTATGATAAAATATTTGCATTCAAAAACCTTGGACACCACCCTCTTGTCTCCACAAATTCTCTGTCCTTATTCCTCTACTGCTACTACATTCACAGCCAAGAATAAGGCAACCATGGGTTTTGTAATACAAGCGTTGCTGAGCATACCGTTCCGGGATTTTGGTTTCCACTTGTTCAAAAACACCTCCAAAATAATCAAAAGAGCTACATGCACACTGTGATGGTAAGACTTCACTGCAGATCAGACCATAATGAACCAGGCTATACAAATACTATCTGCAAGGTTTAAAGCTAAAAGGAGCACTTAGGTTTAGTCTGACCATTTAAATTCCAGAAGCCATTATATTTCACTCTTTTACTTCTGCCTTGAGCCCATTAATTTAAGTTTCATTTCATTTATCAACTAGAAGGGCATTCAGTTTAGATTTAAGACACCGCATGATGAAAAACACACTGCTTTTCTCTGTTAGTTGATTGAACGTTGATCCTATTTGTTATTAACAATGTCTCCTTCATTTACCATTTTTCTGTCTTCGGTTCCTAAATCTTGTTTCTTCACATAGTGCTTTCAAGTAAATGCAAGAAGATACTTTTAAAAAGTAATTAAGTATCTCCTGATCTGAACATATTAAGATCTAGCTCCCAGCGTACTCTCAGATATTTTCCAAGGCTCAGGCCCTGATCATGCTAGCAACCATACTTTGGGTTTTTTCACTCCATTCTTATCTAGAAAACTATGAACTGAAAACTATATTTCCATAATAGACATTTTATTAAAGAAAGAGGCAAAGATTACCATGCCTCCACATTGTTATTTCCTGTTCATACATGCAAGAATTGTTTTGTTGCAGAATCAAAGCAGAATTCTCATTTTCAACAGCTTATTTATCTCAACTCTTACATTTATAAGAATGTTTTTCCTTTATATAAATGCATAAAAACAACCATTTATAAATACTTAAGAAGCATAGCCTGAAAATGCCCTTGATGGAAACACGTCAACTCTGTAATATCTGACATGGTAAAAACAACATACACTTTATTCTGTTTCTTGTTACTGCATCTGTCCATAAAATTATGAATTATGAACATAGTACTTTAAAAACAATTTCTACAAGCAATCCTTGTGATTTTCTACCTATTTTCCCCATACAGAGCACGTACATTCATCCAAATAGCTTCACACAAACACAATGGTCTTTTAGCTAACAATTTATATAAATCAGAAATAGGCTTAAATCAAAGTGGTCAGTTGCATGAGACCACGCCAGAGACTGTTCTAAAACAAAATGTTAACGGTACGAGTAGAAGACTGACAATACCCTGATAAAATCAAAAAAATAAAGATAAATTATCAATTTGCTGTTACCAAAACAAACTTTCAGATATTTTGATAGCCAAAAATAATATATAGCCTTAGAATCACTGAAAACCACTCTAAAAGGCAAGCTAACGTATTCAAAGTCTTAACTCCTAAAGCTGCCTTGTATAGCTTTACATAGCAAATAGGAATTAACAGCTGCTTCTGCAATGCAGTTTCACTGATTAAAGCTGCTCCTAAAACCACATCTTAAATGCACTTTTTCATTTCTTCCAGGCTACACCAGGATCAGAGCAGAAACAGAGATCATTCTTTTTCTTAAAATATCCCTTGTACAAATAAATACATGTACAGAATTATTGTTTAACATTACATGGACAGCTTGCATTTATCACAGCAACCAGTAGCTTATTAAAAATGTGGAGGACAGCTAAAAGCAAAGTGTAGCAGGATGTTGGATGGAATGACGTTAAGAACATCAGATTGAACCAGTATGACCGGTTGGTCCTAAATAGAGCTCCCAAAAAGCTGCCAAAACATTGGTAAATCTTTAGAATAAATAAACAGTATTACTTCTGCTTTCTTTTCCTGTTAACATTTTTCAAAACATACAGTACTATCTGCAAAACTAAATACATTCAGTCAATCAACAGGGAAGACCTGATGGACATAGCTCTCCAAGCAAGCTTGCAACAAAAGGATTTAGGATTTTTTATTGCCTCTTTAAAGTATTTGTACCTGTGGAAAAAGATACATTCAAACCTCATTACACAAAAACTTACTCGGATTTTCGGTAAAACTCGACGGAGTGTTTCTGCAGGATTCTGTCGCATCAGGACTGGAAGATTTGCCACCACACTTGTTCCTTGGACATCCTGGCCAGAACTTACAAAAATACATACATACATTTACTTTCTAAGTTTATTACAAGCTCACAACTTTTATTTAGAAAAACAGCCCCCTGTCCCCCCTTCTCTAGGTTACTCATATAACACATCAAAACAATCATTACATTTTTTAGATAAGTAGTAGAAAACAGCATTAAAAGCAGCTCAACCATAAAAGCTGTAATGTATCATTTCTGATGTGGAACTAATAATTTTTAGTGTAGCTTTGGAAAAAACATACAAAAAGTTTAAAGATGTTTTTTTCAAACAGGACGATCAAGGCAATGATTTTATGGAAGCTCTTTATTACACAAATGCAGGTGATAAAGCATAGGAAGAAGATACATATAACATTAGAAAACTACCCTTTTTTCCATTTTTGAGAGAAATCAGACGAAAGTTATCAAACTTGATTAAAGAAGCATACAAAAGCTTGACTGGATTACAGATCTTTTATATTTTTCCTTAACTCATGTCTCTAGATGGTATCCCACAATTTAAAGAGGAACGAAAAAGAGGGAAGGAAAAAAAACACAAGGCAGATAGGAAGGAAATGGTAGGTATAGGCACCAATGAAGAAAATGCACGAGATGGGAACAAAAACTACCCAAGCTGATAAATTTCCAAAATGGAATTGGAAAGAGAAAGGATCAAGTATAACTGGATACCAAAACTAAAAAACTATCAACAAATCCTTTCTCCTGTTTCAATGGATAAAACCTGTTTTTCTAAACATATTCACATTTGTTCCAACAGCTAGGAAGCTCTATTTTAAATAAGCACGTTACGCTAAACCATACACATATAAGTATTTTTCTTACAGTGTAATATTACAATTAATTGTACAATACAATTATACATATATTTTTAAAAAGAAACTGATAGCTAAACTACTTTTACATATTTCCATAGACCACTCTCCATCCCACAGTAATTGCAAATTGTCTTACTTGAGCATGTGCTCAACACTAGCACTAAGCACACCAATTTGTCACAATAAAGTAGATTTACACAACCATCTTCCAGTTTTGTTCTGCTACTTAAGTACATTAGGCAATTTATAGTTAAGATGCAAAGCCTTTCTGCAGCACTTGCAGCTAAAAAGCTAAAAAGAGCTAAAAACACATTCCACTAATGCTAAATCATCCTGAACATTTGTATATTTAAAAAAAACTGAGGGGAAATTAGTTATTTATAGGTACATTCAAGAAGGCCGATTTAAATCTATTTTTCTTAAGTGCATACAAACATGCTTTTACAAAATAAGAATGTCTGTATAACAAGCAAGAAGGAAATGTAAAAGCTTTGGTTAAAATCAATCCAGACTAGCATACCCTAACAGAAATATTTTATTCTCATTCAGTCTCTGCAAGCTGGAAAGTAATGCACACAACAGTTCACTTCTGTGCTCATCAACTGCAAACTACCACTGTGTGTAAGGTACCTAACCTTTGAAAGCCTCCGCCCCAACAAAAATTTTCTGGAAAGTGGGAATCCTGCTATTGTTTTTAGGTCTCCTTTTTTTTTTTTTTTTTTTTTGGACAAAGTCTGTAAGTTAAAAACATGTGATGAAATCATGCTAACTTTAGATTGTGCCTATCTACCCCAAGGCAGTTTTCCTGTAAAGTCTGTGACCATGTATGTTACCACACAATATTAAGAACTATATTTTTTATCAACAGCAGTCCAAAAACTTTCTTCCTGATAAATACATCTATTTCACATTTTCATACATAATCCGTCCCTCTTAGTTTATCAGAGATAATGTGATCTGAATAAAGGTTAACAAAGTCAGGGTCAGCAGATCCTGAGTTCCGTAACACTGATTTATCTCATGGCCTTAATACCAGATCATTCACGACCAGTTTCTCTTCTTTCACTTTCCATTTTCTTCACAGCAGTAGCTGTCAATTTAAAATATCATTTTCTACAACTCAGTATCATGTGAAGTTCCTCATTATTCTCAACTTCCATACAGTTATACTACTATATACTATATTAAGAAGTACAGTCAAATTCACAATAACAGAATGAGGTCACAAAACTGTTAACAAAGTTCAATCGCCTGAAAAAAGGAACAGCTTCAGATACATAATTTCAAGGTTGAGAAGATCTCACAGGGTATAAAAGCAACTAACATTTCCTATTTTTCTGAATATAGATTCTTTTCCTCCTCCTATCTACCTTTTTGTTGTTGTTGTTTTCAAACATAGTACCTATTCTAACTGAAAAAAAGTTATCATCAGCAGTTTTGTAATTGTTTAATCTTCCGTTAAGACTACTACTGATGTAAAATTAAGCTAAGGGAATTCCCTTGGAAAAGTCTGAGAAGCCAATTTTATGGCTGATTACCACATACACAACTACATATACTTAAGTGTTGTCTATAAGCACAAGACAGTTGACAAATTTTGACAGAGCAAAGTTAAACCAAAGCCCTTTTCAACACCATTCAAAACCAGTGATAACGGATAAAAGCACAGATTTTCAGACTGATTTTAATATTAGCATTCCTACAATCTTATTAGGAAACATGCAAGTTCTCTCAATAAAAAAACATGTTTCTCAGTATCACCTAAACTCAGTGATAGAACAGTATTTTGTCAGGCACTGAAAAGGGATTTAAATTAATAATAAATAATCTATTTACAGCTTGCATTATTTTTGCATTATTCAAAACCATGTTATTAGATATTTTAACGAAATGAATATTAAAGCCTTTCATCTGTATGACAGATTTCTCTACATATTGCCTGCTAATTCTAACAAAGTTTTAAAGCAGAATTGGGAAATCTAGGGCCCCAGAGTGGAAAAGAGTCACAGGGGAGAGGAGGCCCACACCTTCTTACAACACAACTTGCAGTCTCAGCAGGGAAAAGACGCATACCTTTATATTATCCAGGAATAATACAAAAGGTCAAGGTAACTTGGAGAACTTTATTTTCTGAATACTTCATTCAGTCTATATCAAGGTAGAAGAAATCCTAAGCATTAAAAAATACAACCAGTTTCATCAGTCAGAAATATAAAGAAAAGGGCAGTGTTTCCCTTTAAAGCAAGAATGCTGAGTACTTGGCCTACTGCCAATTAACAATGTGAAGCAGGAGGCATTTCAACACCTACACAGCCTGTAATTTCCCAACTGTGGAAGATTTTTCTTCTATTCCTACCAAAAAAGCTGCACCATAGATTCCTTCTCCCTTAAATGTTAAAGCCTTTAGGATTAAAGTGAATTATTGCTAAACATTCAGATTAAGATATTTTTGTACTAATAAATACTGAAAAGCTATTCTCTTCAGCCAAATAGTATTATGAGGGTGCTAGTCCTTTATTAACAGTGCTAATTATAGAATTCTAATGGAGCCCTATACTTAGTAGCAATTTAGCTCAACCTTTTTTTTCTGCAAGCAGAAACCTTACAGATAATACCATTTAAATACAAAACTTCAGGAGTCAACTTCTGAGCTCATCCTACAGGAGATCCCAGTGACTGCACAATGCTGGGAATCCTCATCTTGGGATGAAAGCTCTCGTGCCTGAACACTCCCATCCCAATTCTCACTGCAACCCCAGCTGACAGCTGCAAGCCAGCAGCATGAGTGCTACTCCAGTTACAAGATTCATTAAAAACCTGCTACTTCTCAAGGGCAAAAGCAGCACTGGGCCATCTCCCTTCAGCTCCTGCACTCATTCTTGCTTGTTTGTCTCCCTCTACGTGCATACCATGTGTCTATGCTACATAAGATCACCTTGAAATTGGAGCAAAATCCACTTAGAAATCAGTTTTCAAACATACAAAGGACAAAAAGATGATTGAGAGTAGTCAGCATGTCTTTGTAAAGGGGAAATCGTGTCTGATCAACCTGACAGCCCTCTACAATGAGACAGCTGGCCTGGATGTTGGATGTTATTTTAGCAAAGCTTTTGACAACAGCTCCCATAATATATTCATGGGCAAACTGAGAGAAGTACAAGCTAGATAAATGGAAAATGCTGCAGACTGAAAACTGGATGAACTATTGACCTGGCAAAGCAGCCAGCTGGAAGCCAGTCACTGAAGACTTACCCTAGGGGTATATACTAGAGACATTATTGGTTAACATTTTCAGTAACAACTTGGACAATGTCACTGAGTGCATCCTCAGTTAGTAGGCAGATGATACAAAACTAGGAGGAGTGGTCAATGCACTAGAAAAATGGACCAACAGGGGTCTCACAAAGCTCAACACTGGGAAATACAAGTCCTGCAGCTAAGTAGGAACAACTCCACGCACCAGTACAGGCCAGGTCTCAACCAGCTAGAGAGCTGCTTGTCAGCAAGACCCAGAGGTCTGAAGGATATCAAGTTTACCAGGAACCAGTAACTACACTTGTGGCAAAGAAGGCTAACAGCATCCTGGGCTGTATTAAAAAGAATATCACCAACAGGCCAAGGGAAGTGATAATTGTTCTGAGTCTCATAGACAGACGAAAGCTAGTCCAGTGGAGGTCCAGTAAAATGATTAAGAAATCACAGCATTTAATATTGTTCTCAGTGGTGCCTAGGGACACAGGACAAGAGCTGATGGGCACAGAAATACAGAAAATTCCACTTCAACCTTAAAAAAAAAAAAAAGTAAAAAAAAATCTTCAATATCAGAGTTCTTTAAACATTGGAATGAGTTGCCAGGACATGCAGTGGAATCTATCCTTAGATACGTTCAAACTCTGAGGTCACGACAATACCTTGAATATATCGCTCTACTTCACTCTGCCTTGAGCTCCCCAAGAGCTCTCTTCCAACCACAGAGGAAGGACCTACAATTCTATTGATTCTACGACTTCTTCAGGATACTTGTTCCCATCCAGACAACTAAATTTTCAGACTAGCTCCCAGCCAACAATAAGATTTCTTATCTTTCAAGTAAGTACTTAAAATAAAGGTTTAAAAAGTTCAATCTGAGCTTAATTTTAAAAACTGATTCTGCAAAATGAGGAAAAAAATTAAAGAATTTGTGGATACTCAATTAGAAATACCTGTATCTGGAAAGGTAGTGAAAGACTACAGCTCCTTCTACAGCATGAAGGAAAATTAGCCAGTGAATGTTCCCCAGGAGAATGCTACCACAAGGGAGTTTGAAAAAGAGGATGAAGATTTGCATCTTATTCCTTTGCTGGCTCTAAGCCTGCAAAAACACACTGACAGGAGCAGAACACAGCACTGTAGAGAGGACTGAACTACAATGCTTGAACAGATTTTGTTTAGTACTGTTGCTTTGTAGTTCAGCAAAAATGATTTGCTAAATAGTCAGCATTGAATCAAGCACTGAAATCTGTGCTTCGCATAATTTAGTTTTACAAACCTAGAAATTCTGATGCATGACTGCATGGGATTACAGTGCTAACTCATCGTGACATTATTTTCAGTGCAAAATTCAAAAGTGCTTTGGTGGTCTAAAGCTGCATTTGTAGGGGGCAAAGAAAGTTCACCTACTTTGATGAGCGAGGCATTCAAATAACATGAAAACACTTCAAAATCTTATTCTTAGTTTACACGAAATGTATATACTTTAGGTGACTTTGAAAATACAAATCCAGTGCCTTAGAATTCACTCACAGAATTCTGGTATCTAGTAATCTTGTTTGATTGTTTGTTTTTTAAAATGAACCTGATATGGATCACTACTACATAATTTCTTCCTTGCCTCATATAGTAAAATTTAGAAACCAACTAGAAAAAAAAACAAACTCACAAGGAGTATTTTCAGTCATTGAAACAGCATGCCCAGAGGTTGGAGAGTAGTTGGAAACATTCAAAACTCATCCAGACAAAGTCCTGAGCAATCAAATCTAACAATAAATTAGATTTAATTGGGATGTTGGCACTGCTTGGAGCAAGCCATTGGAACAGACGACTTGCAGAGGTCCCTATCTCTATTCTGTGACTGATTCAGAGATATACTCCTCCTCCTCGTATAAAAGCTCAGTATCTGACATGATTTTGCCCTTTTCAAAATCCTTCAATAAGAATTGTACTTCCAGGATTTCTGTTCTCCTGTACAGTCGTTGCCAAGGCAAACTAAAAATCCTGATATATGCCTGTCAGTAATATAAAAAGTACTTGGCCCATAAGACTATCTTAGAGAATCTTCTTTACGTTTATTGCAAGGATTTTTATATAGAAGATTTTCTTATGCAAAAGAGGAGACACAGACTTAAAACTGATTAATTTGCTTTTTGAGGACTACTCCTGCTAAGTAAAACTAACACTTCAAGTTTCTTATTTCTAAATTTTGCCTTCAATAGGTTAATTTAAGACTCTGTTTTGCTTTAAAGAAAAAAAAAAGAAAAAATTAGGAACTAGAAAAATGTCCTGAAATTACAAATATTCACAAGTGATTTTATTTCAAGATGAAACCTCCTTGGATAAAATATAATCTTATATTTTCTTGAAATGTGCAATCCTTTCTTAACACTGCTGTAAGACATATCTGAAATGCAGTAATTTTCTTCTTATTTCATGTTATCTATGCTTACAATTCAAGCATACATCTGTAAGCATAAATTATGAGTGTCTAAACATCTGTTTGACATATTTAAGTGTAAAATAAGCAGACTCAGTTCCAAGGAAGGTTTTTTCATTTTATTAAAATAACTCCCTTTAATAGCCTCAATTGAACAAGCGTTTAGAAGAATGAGTTGTAGAAATATTAACACCTTTGAGATTACATATACATTGCAAGGGAATTTTTATAGACAACATAAGTGCTGTAAAAAACTGCATATTATCCTCTACCATGTTGTAAGTGACAAACAAAAGTATTTGGAATCAAAACAAAAGTTTTATCTGATCACTGGAAATGTGAAGATACTTGGGATATATCTGATAACTATCTTTCAGAATATCATAGAATGGTCTGGGTTGGAAGGGACTTTAAAGATCATCTAGTTCCAAACCCCTGCCATGAGCTGGCTGCCCACCCATCAGATCAGGCTGCCCAAGATCCCATCCAGCCTAGCCTTGAACACCTCCAGGAATGGGGCAACCACAGCTTCTCTGGGCAGTCTGTGACAGCAACTCACTGCCTCCTGAGTAAAGAATCTCTTTCTAACATCTAACCCAAATCTCCCCTCTTTTAGTTTAAAACCATTCCCCCTTGTCCTATCACTATCTACCCACATAAAAAAATTGGTCTCCCTCCTGTTATAAGCTCCCTTTAAGTACCGGAAAACCGTAACGAGGTCTCCCTGGAGTCTTCTCCAAGGTGAACAAGCCCAACTCCCTCAACCTTTCTTCACAGGAGAGGTGTTCTAGCCCTTTAATCATCATCATGGCCCTCCTCTGGATCCACTCCAACAACTCCACATTTTCCTTGCGCTGGGGGCCTCAGGCCTGGGCACAGTACTGCAGAGGGGGCCTCACAAGGGCAGGGCAGAGGGGGAAAATTATCTCCCTTGCCCTGCTGGCCACCACTCTTTGGATGCAGCCCAGGATACAGTTGGCCTTCAAGGGTACAAGCCCACACTGGAGGATCCTTTTCAAAAAGTAGCATAAGAACTAAAAAAAACACTTCTCATTCATACATACATTTGCATAATTACAAATCTTTGCATCATATCAACTAGTTTATATGTGTCTTATGTATTTGCCCATCAACCACTCCCACCTTACAGCCAAATCAAATAAAGAAACTTGTATTATTAGGCTTCTGTAAATTTGCTGAAAGTAAGATGAATCTGAAAATACAACACCTGACTAATGATCATTTTAAATGAAATCAGAAGTTCTAGTAATATCCCAGTATGACCATCTCATTACAACTGGCATCATAACCCTTTTCTATTAAAAAATTTTTTAAAAAATCAAATTTTCCAAAATCTCTCAGTCTTTTACTTTGTAACTACGTGTCCAGCATAATTTTAGAGCAAATGTGAGTAAAATCTACACGTATGAAAAGGGAAAAAAAAGAAAAAATTAATCTGATCTTAGTACATTATCTGAACATGCATTCCTCTAGTTTTATGTGTTCTGTCACCCTTAGAGATAGCTATATATTTATGGTGTGGAAGAAATAAATGCCTCAAATTATCTATTAAGCACTGGAGTCTACTTAGAGTCTTCTTCAATTTATGAGTCATTTTATTGTGGGGCAACATAGATATCAGATCCAAAAGCTCCCACTTTTATCACTATCTGTGTGAATGTTTATCATGTATACTCATCCTTCCTGAACATAGCACATTTCATATTTTATCACTTCTACGCTGTTTTTTCATAGCAGCACTAATCTGACACTTGTGGAAGTAGATGAGAATCTTGTCATAAATATTTAAATGTACAAACACTGTAGTGACTGATCTAGCAGAAGGCATCTTCCCTTCACCTCATCCCTCACTATAAGTCTATTTGAACTTTATTTAAAATCTAACTATGCTATACTAATTCCATCAGCATACCATAAGGAAAAGCATATCACAGGTTAGGAAAGCAAATGTTACTCGCCTGTTTTTCTTCACTGCTTCATCAAAAAGCAGAATAACCTAGAAATAACAAACTAAGGTGACACATCAGACACTTTAACTTCGACAAATTGTACATGAAACATACTTTGTATGTGAGTTGACTGCCTACTTCCAAAATGACACAGTAAACTGAACCAAAAGGAAAGGCAAGAGACAAAGAGAGATCTTTAGAAAAAATGTTGAATACAGAAGAAGTCAGTGAATGAACGAAAAGTCACAAGAAAAATGAAACCAGGGTACAGTCAGACTGAATTCAAGGGTTTGAAGCTATTGCTTATAGCGTTTTCACACTTAAGCAAGACAGATTTATCTAGAGAAATATTATAGGTAGAGATATATATAATAAGCAGAGTTTATGTTTCAATTAGAAAAACATGGGACTAAAATTGTGAGCACTGAAAAAAAAAAAAAAACATCTGAAATTTTAGAAACTCTTTTGAAGCTTTAGCTATAGAGGTGGTTCTTTTTCTCACAGCCAAAGTAATCTGACCGAACTCAGAATGACATCAAACTAGTAACGCTGAATTTTTACCAAGTTATTGATATCATACTCAAAGCGGCTAGTGACCCTAAAGAAAAAAAAAAATCATTACAGAACAAAACACAGAACAACAAACATAGCCCTCACATAAGTTATAACCTAGCTTGTAGACTGCTGGCAAGCCTTGCTTGTTCTGCCTCTATTTATTATTCAAATACTTTCAAATAGTATTGGACATCTATTACAGACTGAAGCAGCTACGTATATAAGCAATACAAAGTCAAACAGCTAACTGCAGCACTGTTCCCTCATCCATCAGGAGCAACTACAGATCAAAGGCAACTGCCTGAGAGGAACATGCAAATACTTAAAAATCACTTCAATTTAAGCTGTTGCTGATTCACATTCAGTCAAACAAAGAAGCGGTCTACTTGATTCATGTTCTCTTTGGAAAGCAGGGTGAAATTCATCTTCTTCATTAAAATGAAGAAAGAGTCAGAGTCATGTCTTTTAGAAATATACAGAATTTCTTCCACTGACGGCATACAGCTTGGGCTGCACAGATAATCAAAGCAGATAACGCAGTGAACATGATACACAAACTGAAGTGATGACAGGTCCTGAAAATTTCCATGTCTTTTGCAGAAAAATTTCAAACAGTAAATTAAAATATATATTATATACACAGATAATTCATCTGTATTTACATTCTTGTTAAAAATCATTAAGAGCACAGCATCAGAATCCTCCTCACTACCCAAGAAGATTTTGGTAATTAAATCCCAGACCTGTCTTAATAATGTTCTCTACCTTCAAAATCACTATAACAATTTCAAATAGACTCTTGTTAGACTATTTTTCCCCCTTCACATACTCACATTTTAAATTATTTCTAACGGTACAATTATCCCAAAAAGTGTTTGACATACTGCAGTGGAATGAATAAATAAAGCATTTTCCAGTAATTCCACCCACGTTTACTAAAATTAGTTCAGAATCATCTCTGAAGAGAAGAATACATTTCCCTTTTCAATGCATCTCAGATATGCTCATCTGCAAAGATCTTTCACAGTATATCAGTTTTAACCACCAGAATGCCTAGCGTATCTGTTTACTATGCTATCATCAGTACCCTTCCACGGAAGTAAAAGTAACACAGAAAAGGAAAGTTATAGTAAAAGTCAACCACTGATACAATACCATTATTCTTACTCTTTTGATTGGATAATGGCAAAGAAAAGGAAAAATAAGATGCATGCACTTGCAAAGGAAAGAATAGCATTGGGGCGGGGGGGGGGGGGGGGCGGAATCTGTTTTCTGTATGTTGGACTCAAAAAGAGAGCAACAGAATAAAAAAATACCTAGCATTAGAGCCTCCCACCAGACCAGGCTGCCCAGTGCCCCATCCAACCCGGCCTCGAGTGCCGCCAGGGATGAGGCACCCACAGCTTCTCTGGGCAGCCTGTGCCAGTGCCTCACCACCCTCTGAGTAAAAAACTTCCTCTTAAGATCTGATCCAAATGCCCTCTCTTTTAGTTTAAATCCATTCCTCCTTGTCCTATCACTATGCAAAAAAAGTCAGTCTCCCTCCTGTTTATTTTCCACGCCTGTAGGCATCTAATCCTTTATAACAAACTCATGGCACAAGTAAATTATCTGTGTATAATACAACAGGCACACAAGGTTCAGAATTTATAAGCAACCCTTAAAATGCACCTGCAGTTGGCTTTACATAGTAATTAAAATAAAAGGAAATATACATACTCTTGGGTTAATAACAATACCAAATGAGCAGGTTAATTTGTAGTTATCACTCTCCTCTTCAATGATTTAGAGGTTTCCACTTGATTCAGTTGTAAAAGGCAAGAGTAAAAATAAATCTTGACCTGAAGAATGTATTCTAAATAATGTCTGGCTCCAAAATGGCAGAAAAATAGGTACTCTCATCTTGAACTTTCAGATGAAATTACATAAAGGAGATTAACTGTAACAGAAGCATTTTGGTGCAAACAGCAATGAGGCAATGACTCATGGTTTGCTATTTAATATGGACATAAATCCTCCTCCTCAAAAAGCTCAGTTACAATTTCAGCAGTGAAAACTGCATCTTTTCTGCTTCTCCCTCTAAAGCCAGCATTTTTTTTTTATCTTCAGGCCTGCAAAACAACGTAAGTAATATTACCATGTAGACATGCATATTAAAGCAAAAGCTCTTCACATTTCTCTACTATGTATACTTACTCTGTCAGAGACAATACAATTAATTCATACTCAGAGCAAAAACATGGTTAGTTTTTTTTTTCAAGTATTTATTTACTGTCCCTAACCTTGCCTTCCCAATGTAATTTAAAAATATTGATGTCTTAAATTTGACCAGTTTCATACCCATTTGACATGCAAGCAAACTGAAAGGCAGACATCACCCTGCACTTTCAGAAGAGTATACCCTACTGCAGAAAGTCACCCCACAAGCTGGTCAGCTGTACTTCTCATGCAGTACAAGCAAACAGTAAAGCACCCCATTCTGAGGACACGACTCCTTGCAAGCAAAATGTAGTAGTATTACTGAGTGCAACAATACTCCTACTTTGCAGCTCTGTTAGCGGAGTTATCAACACTCTGACCCAGCTTGAATCCAACTTCCTGCTCCTATCCAACTGCTAAAGAGAACAGCAACTTTGAAGAAATACCATTTAATCTTAGCATGAATGGATGGCTCCAGTGTTCCCTTCATTGTTCAATCAGAGTTTTCTGGGGGTAGGAGAGAAGGGAGGGCAGAACTGATACCCACCAAAATTAATTCACTGTTTTCACTTCAAGACGTGGACTCAAACCTCCAGGGCTTTCTACTCACACTCTTCTCATGCCACTGGACTGTCACAGAAAATCCTGTATGGATCCATTTGCAAAGCCAGAAGAATTCTCTTAAACTGGATGATTATTGAAAAATGGATAAGAACAAGGAGGATGGATAAAACCACTTTTTTCCTCATTAGAAACACGTGAGATTATGCTCTTTGAGGCTGCAGTCCTTCATTACACATTGCTACTCAATGGTGCTGGGCACATTTATGCTATAGTAAAGCTGTGGAAGAATATAAACAAAACAGAAATTACAGAGAAACACATTGGGACTAACAACCACACTGTAACATGATTTTTGTAAACAAAAAATCTGTAATTTGGAAGATATACAGTGACAACGAAATACTGTCTGTCCATAGGATGTGTTACAAAACTGACAAGTATCAAAAAAATCCTTTCATATACACGGGGTAGATGGGTAAGATATTTTCAACTGCAGTTAACAGGTGCAAGAAAGCACAGCAGTTCCACTCGGTCCTGCTGTGAATTGACACAACTGACAAGGAATGACTCAGCTCATCTGCACATTAGAGTTGTACACATTCACAGAACCTACAGCCATGCAACAGCATGGAACAAAGAAAGCCACGCCTGAAATGACCACTATCAAGATACTGGGGAGCACATCCAGAGCCTGATTGCTTTGTTTCCTTAACATTAAACCCTGCAAAAAGAAACATACAGTGACATTGTTTTGAATGCAGAAGAGACTGAAACTGTAGAATTTAAATTAAAATACCCATATCATCAAGGGTCCACTCAAACAATAAGATGGATATGAAATATCTGGTACCTTTTCCTGCTCATATAAAAGAATCATCCAGAAGCTATAAGGCTTGCCTGAGATAGATGTTTCTAAGAGATCTAGCAGAAGTTTCCAAGCGGTTCTTTGTCTCTTTTGTCACCCTGTTTTATTATGACTCAAAGTGGAAAGCCATCTTTCTTCCATAGACAGTGGCATCCATCTGGTAGCTCTAGGGAGTGCGCATTCAATGGGAAATAGTATTATTTCAAGAAGCGTCTCCACGAACCAACAAGGTTCGGGAGCGAGGAGCAACTTCAGAAACTGCAGTGAATGTGACAGCCATGTAAAACTAGTTTTAACAGATTGAGGAACAGAGTTTGGAGGGCTCTTATTTCCAAAGACTGTGAAGGATACTGTCATTGTTCAGTATGGCAAGACCTGTACAGAAGTTGATCTTGGAAAATAATTATACAAGGTGAAGAAAAACAAGGCAAAAGAATGTCCATGACATTAATTCTCACACCAGGAATATCACCATCATGTTCCAATGAAATAATTCTTACTACTTCTGAATTGCTAGCCTATCTTTAAAAACCTTTCCTTGAGGCCATAACTCTGGCTTTGGCTAGAGATGCCACTTCCAGCACCAGTTTTTAAACACAGAGCTGTTCAGTTTCAGAATCTGAAGCCACCTTCATATTAAGGCACAGAATCCTATAACTGTGTACAATTTAGACAGCTGGTTCTTCAGCCATTATGTTCTATTCCAGACTTTGTCAATACTGTAGAAATTACTTCCGATTTTCTCTTCAGTTTGTATTCGAGACCTAAAGAGAAGTTTTCTTACACAAAAAGTTGCCCCTGAAAAATAAAATAACACATCCCTTCCCAAAGCATTAAAAATTCTAACTGATGACAGGAGATTTCCTTGAATTCCTTGGTCTCAAGAACTACCTACATTCCCATCATGCTTAGTCCAGTGTAAAAATCTCTGCTTAAATGATGAAATAATCCTGGTTTATCTTTTGAAAAATAAAGCTTCAGGGCCTGAGGCTTGATAGAGTCTGTATAACCTTACCACACTATTGACATTTCAACCAGCAGTTGGTGGAACAAAGACAAAACTCCAAAAATAGCTAAATAAAATAGTTATACAAGTACATCCCAGATAGCAGGATTAATTTTAAATCTTGATGGAACTATTTCTTCTTGCATTCCAGATTATTCCTGTCACAGCATATCAGCTGAGGCACAGAATCAAGCCTGCAGTCCTAGTCCCTGAAGCCCCTAAATTACAACCAGAACTTCACTCCAGTCAAGCAAACTCCCCTTTACAAAGTATGGAGATGTGAACCAATGCATAATGGAGTGTTATCCACCTTAGTTTGTGGAAATCAGGGAGCATCTCAAAAAGCTCTGAATTTAAAAACACATGAAGTGGTATATCAGCACCAACTAGCATTACTTGGAGTCTCAAAGTTCTCACACAAAAGATAAGTATTTGTCACGTCCCATTCCCTACCACTAACAGCTCATGCTACTATTCTGATACTCTCAAAACTGAAATGCACTAGTCTTAGGGGAAGAGTAGCTGAACCACTGTTAAATGCTGCTTCTGTCTGCCAGCAAAAACTGAAGTTGAGTCAGAGTGTAGGGCAATGGAAGCATCATGCCATGGTATGTGGAGGGCTCCCAACAGCTAAAGTAAACTAGTCCTCAAAACAACAGAAATTGGCAATAAAATCTCCTAGATATTAGTTTCAGTCACTGCCATATTCCAGTCATTATATTATGGGGTACCATCTTGTGAAAGCGTTCTCAGACTTACCATAAATGGATAGCTTGACCTACTCTCTGGGGAGCCTGCACTTTGTATATTCTAACACAAAACATTGTATTTCACCCATCTGCATCCTCCTGTCATTTCCACTGGATGCATCATCAGGCTCTGAAAAACTTGTGCAATGCTACTATCTGTTGCCAAATCAGGCAGAGGATACAAAAATAAATGGCTTATGTTGAGCAAGCAGGAGGATAAAAGCTCCTTACAAGTATACAGTGTTGTTATGAACAGTTGGAGCTTTCTAAGAAAGGTAATACAAAGGAGAATTGTTACACTTGCACATTAATTATGTGCCATTTCAAAATGAATTGTGCAGCTGTTATAAAGTTATTTATTAAGTGATCATGCTAATCTAAACAAAACCAAAACAAACTCAGTCTCCTTCTGGGCAACATGTTACTCTTGCATGAAGCTCCTCATGTAGAAACAAAGAAGCACTGTAAGAACCGAGCAGGATATTCCAATGTAGATCTTTTCTAGGAGAGAATGGTAAGGTTTTCTGAGGTCAATAGAACAGTTTTTAGATGATAAAAAACCCCACAGTTCTTTCAGTTGTGTTTACTATGAAAAAAAAAACACAAATACACAGCTACCAAGTTTCTCCTTCTGGTTGTTATGCTATGCCTAAAGATGCTCTGAAACAAACTGAATTAGCACCTCCAAAGGAGCATGTGTTAACATCTAAGGAAGGGCTACCACTGTCCCAACATATCACAGCTATCCTGTAGACTTCTGGAAGTACATTTAATGTCAAAGACCTTATTAAATACTATGCAGCTGATACACTATACTCTCCAATCATTTCAATTTGTACTGAACTCAAAAGACTCTTGAGCATAAATTTGAGATTAGCACAACCTGATTTAAGTCTGATCTGCTATTGATGGGAAAGTGATCTGTCAGCCGTGACTTCCTCTCCACTCATGCTCCCCCTTCTACTAGCTTGAATAGTTGTGCAGTTCCACCCCCCCCCTTTTTTTTTTTTTTTTTTTGGAAGTGAGTACCTGCCTCTGAGGCAGAGCACAAAGCCTGGAACAGTGAAACAACTGGCATTGTCATCTTCCTGAGAGAAGCAAGAAAACTGAAATGGAGATTTTTCTCTCTTCATCGTATTCTGAGATTTCTCAGAACACTATATTAACCTATGCTGTGTATGTTTACAGCTGGTTCCTCAGCTGTGATTTGAAATCAGCAAATATAATCAACAGTATTTTCATAAGTCTAAATTTTAATAAAAGCATGTGACTTTGTATTGTTTTAGAAAAATACAGGTATTTCTTTCACTTTGAGGAAGCAAAAATATCTACTTCATGTACATGTATGCGTAACAGAGTCAAGGTCGTGCAATCAATTTATCCATCCAATTAAGTGAGTGCAACTTTTACATAATGTAAGTTGCAATTAAAAATACGCATAATTATCTTGGGCATAATTTAATAAAGACTGAAGTAGTGGTTTTTTTTTTTTATGACAGCATTTATAGCTTGAAGGTGTAGATGAAAGTGTCATTTTCCAACACATATGATGCGATAGCTGGATCCTTTAGCATCCTATCTAGGCACCAGGACCATAAATGCATAAGATGCATAATCTGTTTACTTTAGATAATGTTTATAACCTGTTGTATTAGACAATGTTTAATTCAAAAGGTGAGTTGCTTGCCTCTACAGAGAAAAAAAGTCTGAGAAGTTAATATCACAAAGACTGAAAAAAAAATAATAATCCTTGAAGCTCACATTTAACAACATACGCTGCATAAAGAGACATTTAGAATTTGAGAATACTCTTGCTAATCAAAGACAGTTACAATAATGCACTTGAATTGTTTTTATAGATACATGCTAAGTTTATAAGCACTGAATTATTTCCAATCTAGATCTATTCTGCCCTCAAAATACGCACTAAATGTTTTGGAGGGGAGTTGTGTTGCTTTCTAAACTGACAGAATCACTCCAAAGAACAAAGTACAGTGTGTTCCCAAAATAATGTGAATAAATCAATCTTCCACCTTGATAACTCATTATTACCCTCGTATTTTGAGTACGACAGAAATGACAAGGCCTGGAAGCTTTAACACTAAGCAGTCAAAAATTAAGCCCAAGTAGCTAAATACAAAATAATACAATGCATACAACAATGTAAAAAGCCCTAGGGAAACCTATCAGAAAAGCCTTCAGAAAACAAACCACTGTACAGAATGTGTTCTAGTAAATATCCCTGTATCCAAACCAGATTCACATCAGACTAAGAACTTTACTATTGGCTTTATGCCACAAGGGGGTTAGTTCCAGTAAGACAACGAAGAGTAAGTACTCTCATTAAACATCAGCAACCATGGAAACAAAGACTACAGGTAAAAGTTGCTGTAGGGACAAAAACTGCCACCCCTGAGCTGCTTCTGGTCACTCTCCTGGCAGAGGTCATGATGTTCTGAAGAGTCAGTGGAGTTCAAGCATTCAGTCATTTCAGCACAAAGTTTGGCAGCTTGTCTTAATCTGCTGGTGGCCTTCTATGATAAGCTTTCATCTTGACACTGACATGGATGAGAAAAACATTGCTATTCTGCTCTCTCGGTTCTTCTCTAGGGCCAGCAATATCCAAAACACATTCAGAATACACCTTCTAGGTAATTCCACTTAGACCCACCAGAAAACACAAGGCACTCCAGTTAAAGCTCCGAAACCTAAACCCTAGATGCTAAGATGCATCTCCTTACATGAGGCACTTAAATCCATTAGATTTCATCAAAAATTCAAAAGTATTCCTGGCAACCTGGTCTAAAGAAGCCCAGTTTCTCAACCAGAATATTAAGGTTAATTGGGATTACAAGTGACGGTCCGATTTTCCAGCACATTTCTATTAATTTAAACTTGATCAGTCTATTTGAAGAATATTATGTAATTAAAATCAAGCACTATGAGCAACAACAATCTAAAGATACCACTCACCCATGCTTATATCATACTGAAGTTACTCTGGCCACCAAGAGAGCTCTTGAGCCTTTCATTTTGCTTGCACAACTGTTTCTGAACAGTTCTGATGAGCCAAATCAAGGAGCTCATTTGCTGAAGAGTATTCTGACTAAAAACAATCAGCTCTAGCTTGATCACCTTGTCAATCTACCTCATTTCATAGCTATCTGAAGATGAAAACTAATACAGCAGAAAAGAAGGGAGTCAGAAAGCAAAGCCACTCGCACCCTAACAATAAAAAAATTATACATATTACATATAATATTAAATCTATATATGAATATATTATAAATTACTTATATAGCAAACTTGTTAGGATGATCAGAATTGTAACTAGTACTCAGAACCAAACTACGATATGTAACAACAGAAAACCAATCAAAATGAAACCACATCCCTTTGAAAGGGATGTCTCAAACAGGATTAGTATGTCAAAGTACTCACCGTGTACTAAGTACATCTATAGACATGTGTTGGCAACCATGCTCATGACAAGGAGGTTGGAACCTGGTGATCTTTAAGGTCCCCTCTAACTTAAGCTGTTCTATGACTCATACTTAGAAGACAGTGAACAGATTGACAAAGTATATGATAAGACATTGTGGCTAGATACAGATAGGTGACATGAAGAAATGAAAGTAAAATTATGAGATGGATATGAATATGTACTGCACAGGCAAAACAAATAGCTTTATAAAGTATGACATTAATAAGTAAAAGAGCATGTCAGAAACTTTGTAGTATTACTGTCAAGTGAGAAATACCACCAGATGAAAAAAGTATGAACTGATGAAACTGGTAGGAGAGCTGGGAAAGAAATTTCTCATATACACAGCGCAAGAATCAAACATACAAACACACCAAAAAAAAAAAAAAAAAAAAAAAAAAAAGGAAGAATAGCGTGTGTGGTTTTTCAGGTACCAAAAACCTCAGAGAGCAAAAGACTAATTCTCTCCAAACTGGATGTCAGTGCACCTGTTTTCAGACTATACTATTCAGGATTCAGAAGCAGAGCTTTAGAGGGGGCATTGAGGGGAAGGATTTTCTACTAAAAATGCAACAGCTTATCTGAGTTTTAGGGTGATGAGTAGAGAGTAGAGGTGGGTTCTGGAGGGAAAGAAGGCTAGAAAATGAGAAAGAAGTGACTGGGTTTTTTTTGTTTGTTTGTTTAGAATGAAAGCCATTACAAAATGAGGGCTCTTTTTTCATTTGCACAGAAATTAGTTACTAAACATCAGCTTTGCTGTACTGTACAAAAGCTTTACTCAGTATCACTCAGCTCCATTGTGCTGAATGTGTACAAGCAACACTACTTTAAAGATACCCCCCCAGTAAATTAAAATTCTCCAACTAGAAGATTAAAGTTACATATATATGAGAAAATATTAAAACCAACGTGACACCATGTTAGCATTTCAATACTATCTGTAGATACTGGAGGTACAATATATACTTTCTGTTACTGTTCTTGCATTTTTTTTTTCTTTAAATGAAGGGACAACCTAAAGGAAGTCAAATAATGCATCTGCTTGAGAAAATGAGGCACAAAAAGTCCAAGCTGACATTACTGTTCAACGGGAACAGGCAGGGATACTGTGTTATAATAGATGAAAAATAGCAGACAAGCCAAAAATATATACCTTTGTGCATTACATAAAGGATACCATTTGCGTTTCAAGCAGCTTTTCAACTCTGCTTATACCCTACTTGGTGCAAGGAAAGTAACATAAAGCAAAAGCTTCCCTTGGATTAGTGTATTAACATACCTGGACAATCACAGCAAGTGATTGCTTTACAGAAAGCTTACCAAGCAGAGACGAAGCTACCTTTCAGCAATAAAGTCTATGCAGAGGCAAAAAATGAACATTTCATCACAAGGAAATGAATATTATGTCCCCAGAACAGCTGTTCATGTAGAGAGAAAGCAGGTGAAGATACCAAGAGAAGTTCAAGGCCAGGTTAAAAAGCAATTAGTAACATGAAAGATGTGACATAGAACCTTTCACCCTTTAACCAGGCAATGATCCAGTAATGACATACTCCTTGAAACATGATCTTTAATTGAGAAAAGAGCAAAAAAAGAACAAAGAAATTTGTGGCTACAGGGAGGGGAGTTGATTAGGGGAGTGGGAGGAAGCCAGCCTGCTGATTACTGTGAGGTACAAAATAAAATTGATGTGATTTTCTGCAATGATATGCACTGCATGCAAACTGTTTTCTCCGAATTTCCCTAGAGTCAACAGATTGCTTTCAGATTATTTTGATTACAGGAACTATTTGCAATACAAAAGTTTTTAAATCCAGTATTTAATAAAGTTTGGCATCAAAGGAAACTCACTACTAAGAGTAATACCAGCAGACAAAAATGCTTTCTTAAAAATAATGCCACACATCCCAGAAAGGGAAAACTAAGGCCTCAGGATTATGTACCCAAAACACTGAGGGCAGTAATAGACCAGAATAGCACTTAAAATAGCAGAATAAGCAAACTGAGAGGGAGCTGCAGCTGGTTCCCCAATTACCATGTATTGTGCAAAAACAAATACTCAAATCAAAATCCCTCAGAACATTTGTAATCTCAATGATGGCATGCAATTGCTGAAAGAGATCTATATTTTAGAATATCAGCATTTAAGTTGTCCAGTAACTGCAAATAAAATTATTTAAAGAACATGAAGAGGGAGGTAAAACAAAAAGCCACAGGGAAGCATTAACAGAGCATCTTCCACAGTATTGCATAAGGACTACAAAACTAATCTCTCAAGTTTTCTCTTCAGAAAGCCTACATGTATCCAAGCAGCTCTGTTATCAGCTTGTGTAACTGCTCATGCTTCAGAGTGAACACGAAGGCATTGAATAAAGGGCATTACAAGTGTTAACACTCAAGGTTCTTGCAAAACCAACTGCTGGGGAAAAGAAGATGAAGTACAACCCAGTGCTGGTGAAGGCCATACTAGAAACTCAAATTTTGGTATGCCTATACAGACATCCTAGGCTCTGCAACTTTAAAAAACACAACTACAGTACCTACGTTTACCTTGCTTAGACATGCAATGTAGCAGAAAGTAAAAGACAACTACAAGTCAGAAAAGAAAGAGAGTGAAGAATAAAAGCACTAAGAAAGCCATATGTAAGCACAAAGGTAAGTAATGTTTCACAGTAACGCTGCGGGAAATACCTGAGCAGGTAAAGAGCCCTTTCAATGTCATTGAGTTCTTCATCAACTGTCAATCGTTCTATTTCTTCTGGTGTCTATCAAGTGTGAAACAGAGATTATGAGTTCACAATGCCTTCCCATTGCCTCATTTTAATCCTCTTTTCACAATCCCCTCCTCCCCATACCCAGGGATGCTCCAGGAGTGATCTGAATGCTATCCCTTAGCCAACATCTCAAATTCAGTCCCATCGATCTTTCACTGGGGAAAGAGGGGCTGGAATCGAAGCACAGCCCTAAGTCAGACACCATCGCTACTCATCCCTAAAAAGAAAGTATAAACAAGCCACATGTACATTAACCTAAAAGCCAAAGTAAGCCCTTTTTTTTTTTCTTTTTCTTTTTTTTTATTTCCAGCATAGCAGTCTGATGATGAAAATATTAGAAACGTAGAATTCAAGACGTTTTATTCCAGAACGACTGAAAACAACCTCTGATACCCCAGTGCTGTAAAACAGACCGCCTATCCGGACAGCTGCCCACAAACACAACCAGCAACAATTTCACACCGACTGCAAAGCATCGTTCCTCGTCCGAGCACGTACCTTCAGACTCCTGCGCACCGGCCGCTCTATAATAGTTAGTTCCTGCAGGTCTTCTATGTACCCGAACAGATTGCTCTGCCCAAAATCCATGTCGCTGGAGCAGGGCACGGGGCGCATGGACGCGCCGCAGCCCCCGGCAGCCGCCGCTCCGCCCGCGGCTCACATCGCGCTGCTGGCACCGCGCAACGCCTCCTCCGCGCCCGCTGCTGCCGGGAGCTCGGCACACTGCGGCACGGCCACGCCGAGCTCCCGCCGCCAAACTTTGTGCGGCCGCTTCCCCGGTCGGGCAGGGAGCAGGGTGCGCTCCTCCCGGTACCCCGCGGGGGGCGGGGGGTTAGGAGCCAACTTTCTCCTTCTCGCCGCTGAGTGCCGGGCTGCGGATCCCGCCGCTCGCCGCCGGGGCACGGAGCGGAGCAGCCTCGCCGCGCAGCCCGGGTGCCGCCCCCCCGCCCCGGGGGGAGGGACGGTCGCCGTGGCGCAGTGACGCTCTCCGCCTCCGTCCCGCTCCGGCAGCGCAGCCCCCGAGACGCGCGCACCGCAGGCAGCGCGGGTGCGAGTGCTGCGCGTCGGGCCGGGGCAGCCCCGCACGTCGGCAGCCTCCGCAGCGGGGCCGCCCCAGCACCACGAGCCGGTCGCCGGGGCAACGCGGCGCTACAGCGGCCTCCGCGGGGCAAAACGGCTCCGAGGGCGGCGAGATCCGAGCGCGTTGCGGGAGCCGCCCCCTCGCGGCCCCTCAGCCCCGTTCCGCCGGCGCGGCTGTGGCTGCGCAGACCCGCCCACGGACGGCTACGGCCTCCTCGGGTGTTTCTGACCCGACCGTGCCGTCCCAAGTATCTCCCTCCCGCCCGGCCCGGTGCTTCGTGGCACCTCAGCACCGCACCCCAAACTATTTCAGAGCAAACTGACACAGAATGAAGCTGGAAACGTTGTGAATTTAGTGAAAAGCCCAAAGCAGGTTCCTCCCCCGATTAATGCTTTCAAACTCATTTCAATTAATAAATAACAGACAAACTTGGCAGTGACTTGTGATCCTCCAGCGAGGACATCGCTCCCGCTTCTAGCCTCGTGTTCTTCATCCTTACGGCCCTTTACCTCCCCTCTGGCATAGCGACTCTTTCTGAGGCACCTAGTCGCAGCTTGGCAGCTGTAGGATTTACTCTGCCTCACAGAGTACACTGGAGGTATGAGTATCTAAAAAAATGAAAAAGCAATTTTTTACCCTGAAAGTTGGACAAATAAAAAACATGGAAAACACTTTTTCTGATGAATTCGGTATGACAGCACCTTAGGGAGAAGACAGGACAGGAATCCACAACAGTGCTCAGCATTCATGTAGCCAGGTCGCTCTCTGGGCTTCAGGACAGTGGCAATTATCACAAGGAAAACAACAACTGGAGTAAATAAACAAACAACACCACAGTAAATATTTTATAAGAGTTTATTTGAGAGCTTAGCAACATTTCACTCCTACTTTGATACATGTGTATGACTCAGTAAGTTTGGTGGGTAAAGGTAATTCCAGAGTTTGGTAATGCTATATAGCCTATTGCTGAGAATTTGACTGATTTTAATTTTATGATCGGTATCCTAGCTTTTATTTAGCAGGAAATGAACACAGTGTGTTATCCCTCTGTGTACTGTATAGGCCAAACCCTGTGCTCATTTAAATCATTGGCATGGTAATAAATACATAAATAAAATTAAAAAGCATCGCCATTATTTCAAAATAATAACACCAAAACTGCCAGCAGAAAATAAACTGAAGTACAAATAAATAAATAAATAATGTTCTGTTATGTAATAGAAAGCCCAAACAGTCCGTGGTTGCAAGAATGGCAATGAAGCACATGAATCAGTTCTTTAAAAATCTCCTTTGCATAATGCTTGTAAACAGGGAAAGTGATCAGATAGGAAATGGAAAAGTTATGACTGAATTTAAGTTACCTGAAAGCAGTCAACTAGCTCCAGGAGAAGGAAAATAAAATATATATTTTTGAGAAGAGCTTTACAAAATGTTCTCAAATTCAGAGTCCTGGCACCCAAGACATCCAACATCTTCAAATCTCAATCAGGAAAACCCTTTTATAAGTACTTCCACAAATAGTTTCTGGTTATTTCACCTTGCTAATAGCTCTCATGAATCTTGAAGGTCTTATGAGACCAAAGAAGTTTGCTTTGTGCTCTTGAAATTAGAAACTTACTGCAGTCCTCAAGTCACACATTGGAAAAGTCAGTCTTAAAGAATGAAGTATGTTAAGGTTTACAACGAGGATGTTTTTTCCTATTATATTTTATATTAATTTTACAAGCCACAAAATAAGACTTTTTTTTTATATATATATATAAAAAGATGCAAATAACTCCCTCGATGCCTTTAAAAATCAGCACTTATAATTCAGTCCAGGCTACACTGTGCAGGCATGACTCCTGTAAATTTTAAAATCAGTAGGTATGTGAAATATTTTTGTAGTAGATATTTTTATAACACCTTGAAAATGCGAAAAACAGAACAAAACTAAAAGAAGTTTTCTGTTAATTAGATACCAGTCCAGAAGGAACATCACAGGAGGAATTAACTCGCCTGAATTCAATATAAACTTATTCCCTTTTGACACACGCATCTGCCAGATAGAAAAAGCTTGCACGTTTTGTTCCAAAACCACATATATGTAAGGTAATCCCCCCCAGCAGTAAATCTGCAGGCATACTCTTCCCAAGCGATCTGTCATTCTTGTCTGTGATGAAAGTCACATGACTTACCTCACGCTGTTGCTGCTTTCAGCACTTCACTTTCCCACTACTCTCTTCTTGCAAATAAAGCTCTACTTTCAGCTTCATTCTCAACCTTGTCATAGCTATTATAATGGTACGAAGAGCTATTTCATAGTGCTTTTGTGAAATCCAGAGTGAACTGGAACCCCATTTTATCACAGGAGCTGTGTAATCTTCTGAAAGTCAAAACAAGGCTGATTTTAAATAATCCTTCATTGACGGAGAAAATTGCAGAGCACCTGGGAAAATGACATGCATACCTAATGGAAGGAGAAAAATAGTGTTATTCGTGAGTTCTAAAGAAATAAACTATAAATGCAGTACGGATCACAAATGAAAAAATACAAGATGGAGAGGAGGACTTTGCTATCAGCACAGTCAGCCCATGGACTCTGGGTGAGGGGATTTGCCATGTTGCACAGATGTACAGTTTTCCTTTGCCGCCCAGCATCAGGTGCCCAGTTTCTAGAAACTGCTTTGAAAAGGCTGTGATTCTTTGCTTTACTTTAACAACTTCCCAGGAATTAACCTGTATATTGAATTATTCACAGAGAAATTGAAAATTCAGGAAGTCTCAACATGTATTGCAATGTCTGAGTCAGCTGGAATATAAAATAACTGGTTTGGAGGATGCAGAAAGACTTGCCAATAAATGCTTTCAGATAGTGTAAGCACTCCAGATTAAAAGCCAGAAATTTTTATGCAATGGCAAAACCAATAAAGGAGGCAAAAAATCTGTGGAATATATTTGGATTGATAAAAGCAAAAAAAAAAAAAACATTTTGGGTCAAAGTAAAATTAACAGTCTTTTCCTGTGTTGCTTTTTTTAGCTTAATGTTTTGATTTTTTTTTCCTTTACATACTTCTAATTTAGACTATGCTTTTAGCTGAATACTTCCTTTTGAAATTAAGAGTTTCCTTAAAGGCCAAAATTAAGTGAAATGTTTCATTCTGTCATTTCCCCCTTCTTTTCTGTTAATTTAACATCCCAGGAAATATCAATGCCCTTTCATACAGTACACTATGTAGATTATGCACAGTTCTGCTCAGGACTCAGCATCTAAACTGAGCATGCAGAAGTTTGATTCAGTCTGTTCACCAGCAACAAGAGACAGCCAGAGCTGCATCACCTGAAGCACACCATTCCCAAACAAGCAACATGTGACTGGAATGTTTTGGGGGTTTTTTATTGGTTTCTTTTCATAGTTCACCAAATACTTCAAAAATGCAGCTTTAATGTTTAATCTATTGCTTTAGCCTTGCAAAGGGAGGTTTCTAATTCCATTCTTTTTCCAGGTAAGAATGCATGCACGAACAGCTGTTCATCAGAAAACCTCCAAGTCAAGGCAAACCTGCAAGAACATTTATCTAAAAGAGCCACACACAAAAATCTGTGTCTGCTTCAGAACAATGTTTGGAACATAGCATACAAAGACTCAGCAGGAAAAAAAAAACATTATTTAGCATATTTTCCACTTTGTTGCTAAGAAACTGTTGCTTCATTTTCCTATTGCCATTTGCAGAAAAATTCTGATTGTTCATTTGCCACTTTGGTCAACTCATTTTAACAGCTATATAATTAAAAGGGGCATACAGGAAAACACTGGAAAGTACTCATTGTGTTGTCATTACCTGTAAAGTGCCCTCTCATATTCTGTCCAATTAAATAAAATAATAATAAATGTACGTACACAGAAAAGATCCATAAACTTGCTTTTATGTAATGTTTAATATTTGTAGCATTACAAGCTGCATTCTTCATCTCTTTCCTTAAGAACTAGTAATGTTCTCCTCCTACCATTCCTAATCTGCTAGCCACTGTCCAAAAACAGTTAGTTGCACCTTGCACAAAGACAGAAGAACAACAGAAAAAAAGACATTTCTGTTTCTCCTCATACTCTACAGGTATTTGTAGGATTTCTGATGTGAGTAGGCTCTACTAGCAAATTACTTGATAAGGTTTATTATTTTTTTATCTTAAAAAAATAGGGGTTTTTTGGTTGTTGTTTTGTTTGCCCAGGTTTACTCATTATTCATACACACAAGGCAGAATTTATTTACATTTTAGAAGTAAGAATAATAATGGCAAAAATCTCAACGATATCAGCACATCAGCAGGGAGTTCTTCTATACAATATTCTATCAGGAATTTTCTCAACCCTTTTCTGTGAGTAGGGAACTGGAAAACATCTCCGGAAGTACGAGTACACCTCTGGAGTACATCCTAACATGGATCAAATGATACTGAGCATGGTATAGGGGCTGGAGCTCAGTGTAGCCCTGACACATCCCCGTAGGCAGGAAGGATGCATGTCCCCCAGTTCAGGAGGTTAAGGAGTTTGCTTGTGTGGACACAGTGAAGCCACACCAGTTACCATAGCTCAATACAGATGGGCACTGTTACACTCCTAACAAAGAGAGCCAGTGAGTCTAGCTCCTTGCTATGACAACCATGAAGGAGATCTGCCATAAATATGTCAAGCGTTATATTAAAACTAACAACTTTTTGTCTTTGAGTAATCTTTATTCACTGGTTGCCATAGAAACTTCAGATTTCCTACCTAAAATTACTGTTGGCCAGTTTACTGAGTTTCTTTTTGTGCCAGTGTTATCCTGCACTTTAATTCATTCATTTTTTTCCTGGAATTTAAAGACTGTAGTCATACCTACTCAAATCCTAGGTTAAACTGAGCATTTAATCTTCACCTCTAGAACAGGCTCTCCATTCACCTCATCACCCTAACAGCCCTCTCTGCATCCGCTGCACTTTTACTTCATCTCTTCAGAATAAAGGGATCAGAACAATATCTAGTATTGCATAGAGGAATCTCAGAGAAGTCATACCTTCCATGAAGAACTGCACAGGAATTAGTTTAGCAAACCTATCACATTGGCAGGTCACAGTTATCTTGTAATCAGTTAATACACTAGGTCATTCTTGTCCACAATCATCTAAAACTAATTAGCTCCTGTCTTACTAGTCTAAATTCTGAGTATTAGCCTTGGCTGAATGGTGGTGCACTTCACAGGAGTGAAACCATCCCATATTCTGGTCCTCAAAGTCCTTTCAATCTAGCAGATATCTTAATTCCCTTCTGTATTAGTAACACTATGTCATCAGCAAATTTAATATTGTATCACAGTTATCAATGAAATAAGATTAGTCCCCAAGACTTAAGAAACTCCTCGAGTAAGCTCTCTACATCTGATAGGTTAATCTATCAATATACACACCAGTGTGCTCCCTCAAGTGAAATACATGTTTCATTCCCTCTGTAGCTTATTCTTTCCATCTCAAAATACTCATCTATTCCTTGTTATTAACCATTTTTCTTATAAAAATATTTTGATGGTGTCCAGATATATTAGATTAACTATATTTTTCTTTCCAGAAAACCATCTATCCTACCTCCTTTCTTCCCTCCCCAAAAAATAAAAGAGGTCAAGTAAAACAGCCTAATTTCACATTTCCACTTGGTTAAGCAATACAGAATTTTATTTCATTCCCTCTCTTCATTACTTCCTTTATTACTCTTTCCTTCAAAATACATTCTCAAGTACCTGTTGCATCTGATTGTACTTGCAACAACTGCAAATGTTTCCCTCATCTTAAATGAAGGCTCCTCTGCTATTCTTCAGTCACACAGAAAAATCTTCACCTTGATATCTGTACTTGAAAAACTCTTTCCTATTGTAACTACTGTTAAATGTGCCAGTGCTCTTAAAACTCATGACAGGAGATTATCTTGCTTTTTGTGAGTCCATCAGCTCAAGAAAAAGCACTATGTCTTTGGCAAAGCGAATTCTATACCAAAAAATATTTCAGGTAAGTAAGCAAATCACCTGCAAAGTTAAAAGCATGGAGGGAGGGAGAGAGAGAGAGAGAGAGAGGAAAATAAAAAGAAGAAAGAAAAAAGAAAAAAACACACCAATAAAGCACAGTGGTGCAGACAAAGGAGTATATGTTTTCAAATAAATAAACATAGGAAGTCATGGGAAAAAGGTTTCAGAATACTGTAGAAGACAGAAAGAAGAATCCAACCTAAAATTCTCCCCCAGTTCACAATTTATCTTTCAGAGCCATTATTTTTATGGTGCTATGTCTTACTGGATCTTATCAGTCCTAGAATGACATTCCAGAACTTTTAAATATGGGAACAAAGGCCTAGAGCACAAGAGAACCAAGATTTAACCTTCCCACTCCAGGACCAGGGAAACAGCATCATCTAACATTCCAGAGAAGACAGAAGAGCCAATTCCACAGCCTGCAAATCACAAGAGACTCCTAGGACCCCACAGGCCAGAGGCTATGCATCTGTCATGCAAAAAGAACCATAAGGTTACTATCAATACAAATCATGATATGGTGACGTTCTTTTATTACCTGCAGCGGCTAATAAGATCAGTAGTTAAGCAGATACTGATCTTCCTGCAAGAGAAAGAGAAAAATCAAAAATACACTAAGGCATTACAGATTTGATTAATAACTGAAAACCTACGCCAGTTGCTCACATGCAGATTCAGCCATACCTAGCCCTGAATTTGGCTATCATATCACTGATCCCAGAATGAAAGGTACCGGTCAAAAACATCTCTGGCTTGACCCACCCTAGGAGAAGTCTTGTATATTTTATAAAACATAAAAATATTAATTTACAAAACATGTAATATCTAATACATAACATTGCATTATGGAGAACAATCCATGGTCTCTGGGCTACTAATCTACAAAACTGTAAGTTTACAGTTGAGATGGACAGGATGATCTGCTGTCAGTTAAAGTTTTGTAAAAAAGACATCAAGCCTCTCTCTTGAACCCTCAAACATAATTAGCTTAAATCATTTGGATATTAATGATACAATAATCAAATATGTATGCACTGATATGAGTCCTACAAACACACAAGGGGCATGGTTCATAACTATTACTGATACTAGCTAGTATCTTCAATTAACAGTTTCCTGGTATTTATGTAACTGTTGATCTAAAGAAGTGTTAGGGTGAAAAGCAGATCTTCAGAAGCTTTGTTTGTCGCTGGCATTTTAACCAGCAGCTCACTCTGCACTGTAGGTAACAGAACTGTATTTACCAACTGTGTAACAGCTAAGTTTCCTGCAGGACACAAATATGCGTGTCTTGTAGAGAAAGCCTTGTCACTAAATACAAAAGCTGTGTCACTCTGAGGTTATAAAGACTCAGGAAGATTAATGTTACTGTAAAACTAAGCAAACATTTAGTTTCCCCAGTTATGCCTTTTCAAAACAATTCAGAACCTTAATGCCTCTTATACAACAAGTTGATACCATGGCAGTAAGGAGAGTTGCTACCTCTCACGTAGACACACCATTCTGAACCTCCACGCTCATTATAAATAGTAATCTGCCTTCTTTCAAATTAAGATTTAAGGACTGTAATTCTGTCCCTCTGCCTACAAATAGCACATAGAAATCAGTTGCACCTACAAACAGATTTATGAGGGAAAAAATCTCAAAAACTCCTACGCACTGTAAAGATGTGTCCGCAATTAAATTAAAAAGCATAATTCAACATAGTTTGGCAAGTCATTATTCTTTTAAATCTTTCTTTCAGGATAGAGGTACAAACTCTGAAACTATTTAAGGACAGATAAATTACCAAGTATTCCACTGTCCACATCTTATCTAACACTTTATTCGGAAGTCAGCCACATCTAAATTTGAGAGTAATCAGCTTCTTTTGTTTCTGCAAATTTGCTTTTGCTAATATCCAGTAAAATAAAGAGAAATAAAGTGGTAAAATGTTAAACTAGCAAAAAATGTCAGTGATAAATTTGAACCTACGCAATCTGGACAGAAAGATAGTTTTAATGAAGAAACGCTTAATAAGGAGTGCTGAAACCTCTTATTAAAGTTGTCTGGGAAGTTCCAATCACAGTTTCTACCAGCTCGCTAGCATCAGCAGTCATCAGCATCTCCAGTTCACTATAGATATATAAGATGTGCAGGTTTAACTATATCAAATCCTGCTTCCTGAACATGAGGATTTTCATTGGTTTCAACTCATTTCCAACATAACATGAGGACACAGCATCAAATTTCAATTGCTCTTAGGAGCTGGAAGCAACTCCTCATGTTGTGCATTAGCAGATCTGCGTTAATGAGGATTACCTCGAACTGAAACTGTCCTTCAAATGATTTCATGTTCTCATTTCTGTCATTGGCCTTAACAAATTAGAAAAAAAAGCCTTCAATTTTCCCATCTTCTCACAGAACCAAGAAGCACCTGCAGATTCCACAGAGAAGAAATAATTGTAATTGCTGCTGTAATTGTACCTAAATCTAAAACCCTAGTCTCTTCAAACTCAAAACGTTTTTTTCCTCTCTTCCTCACATTTCATAACAAAAAAAAAAAAAAAAAAAAAAAGCCACTCAGAGCATCTGCCAATCTTTTAGCAGTAAAGTCTTCCATTAGCATAGTAAACAATGCATGATGCCCTCTTCTTACACCAAGCTGAAGCTGCAAAGCGCTTTTGATCACACTGGAGAAAAGAATCACGCTATGACCTTGGCGGTACGCTTGCTTCTACAGCTGCTGGCAACTGTTCTCCAACTCGCATTACTTCACCACAATACTATTCTAAGCAGGGAATAACGAAGAACACAGTAACACACAAGCAAAACATAACAAGGTTTTTACTGAAAGAACTAATGACATGCAACCTTAGCTGCTAATTTTAGAGCTGAAATTTAAGAAGTCCTTTATGCATTCTTTCTTGAATGAAACCTGTTATGCACACAACGATACAGCAATCATCTATGGGGATGTTGATTGTATTTTGAAAGAAAAATTTCATTTGCAGGAAGTCAATTTTCCCTGTTCCTCCTTTGTCAGGGCTGTATCACGTCTAACGCATGCTTTAGTATAATTTATGCAAACAGCACCATAGTTACAGGTGTACCCATAAAGGACGGAAGCGGCGCGTAGCTACCGGCAGGCGAGTCCGGCGGCGCAACTCACGCAGCACCCCTAAGCGCGTGCGCACTCCGCTCCTCCTCCCGCCGTCCCCTGGGGCGCGCGGCGGGCGCTGTATAGTGACGTCACGTTGCAATGGCGGCGCCCACTGCGAGCGCACGCGGCGGGTGGCGGCATTAACGGCAGCTGAGAGCGGGCCTTGGTCGCGTACCGACAGCGTGACTTTGGTGAGCGCTGGGCCAGGAGGCGGTGGGAGACACCTCGAGCCTCCTGCGGGTGTCGTGCGTTTACCTCAAGGGGGCTGGAGCGCCTGGAGGCGTGCGCGAGTTGGTACGGGTACGTACCGGTGGGTTTCCGGGCAGGGCTGCGTCTCTTCCCAAGGCCTCCCACCCCCGTGGCTGCCGGAGGGTTCATTTCCATGCAGGCGTAACGTGAAACGGGATTTCGGGGTGCTCCGTACTTGTGGTTTGTCACGTAGCTCTCGTGGGGTGCACGCTGCGGTTGTTCTTAATTTCGATGAGCTTCAGCAAGGGCAAGTGTCGTGTCCTGCACCAGGGGCGGAATAACCGCATGCATCAGTACAGGCTAGGGGCTGAGCTGCTCGAGCGTAGCTCCCCAGAGAAGGACCTGGGGGTCCTGGTGGACAGCAGGATGACCATGAGCCAGCAGTGTACCCTTGTGGCCAAGAAGGACAATGGCGTCTTGGGGGACGTTAAAGAAAGCACAGCCGGCAGCTCAAGGGAGGTTGTCAAATGTGGTGGAAGCCCTGTCCCCAGAGACATTCAAGGCCAGGCTAGATGGGGGCTCTGAGCAGCCTGATCTAGCTGTAGATGTTTCTGTTCCATTGCAGGGGAGTTGGACTAGATGACCTTTAAAGGCCTGTTCCAACTGTAAGGATTCTGTGATTCTATGATTTTATCCTCCCCCTCTCCTCTGGTGAGGCCACATCTGGAGCACTGTGCTCAGTTCTGGGCTCCCCGGCTCATAAAAGACAGAGATCTTTTAGAGAGAGTCCAGCAGGAGGCCACAAAGATGATGAGGGGCTTGGTGCTGAGAGACCTGTGGCCATTTAGCCTGGAGAAGACTGAGAGGGGATCTCCTCACTGTTTATAAATATCTAAACTGCAGGAGTCAAATGAATGTTGCCATATATTTCTGAATAAGTAAGTATTACAAGTACAGGATGAAAAGGGAGGTGTTCAGTACTGCCATGGTTTTGTGATTTTTGGTTATTGGTATTCCACATTATAACATCATGTAGTGAATGTACCTTGTTCTCAGAAGAGAAGGACTACTACATTCCCCAAGGTACTTTGCTCCTCTGTTACCATTTCTGGCCAGAGGGAAAAGATAAAAACTTGCAGATCACGAGACCTCGTCCCTTTTTCCGCCGTCTCTCGTCTTGGCAGCACCTCGCTCTCCAGCCGTCTTATCGTCGGTAGTAGAGTAAGGCCTACCTTGATTTTGGGACATTCTCTCTCTCTGTATTGGGTTTCTCAGCTTAAGTTGTAATTATAGTGTATTATAGTGTGTTGTTTTGCATTCCGATATCTTATTTAGTAAATTAGCTTGTTTCTCCTCAGATTGTTGCTGCTGTTCTTTGCTCTCAGGGCCATCTCCTTACCCTTTTCCTCTTTTCCCTGGGCGTGGGCTCCCTGTCCCATTCGTCACGGAACTGGGCCGAACCCCCATAAACCATTGACAAGTACTAACAGTGCCAAAACAAGAGCAAGTTGTAGGATTTTTTTTGTCATTATGTTCAAGGCTTTTCATAGTCATATTTGTTTTTTCTAAGAAAACAACTATGCTTTGTATTTCCTCTTCTTTTTGAGTATTCTCAATGTAATCCTCATTCTTTTGATCTGATGCCCCGTTTTGTTTTTATACCCTCCCAGTGTCTTTTTAGGTAAGAATGAAGTTCAGGAAAGGAGGGAGATTTACATCTTCTGCTAAACTGAGGCGAAAGGGTATTGAAGTATTGGGAAAATGGAAATCTGTGGAAATTGACCCCAATCTATTTGTTGATGAGCAGTTTAAAGATGTAGTGTGCTTGGAGGAGCTTACAGAGTACAAGCTAGTAAGTTCTGACAAAGTGGGGAAAGGAGGCAAGCAGAAGAGAAAATCTGAGGATCTTTCAGAAGAAGGGAGTGAGGAGGAGGAAGAAGCTGTCATCCCTCCCAAAAAGAAAAAGCAGCACAAAGATTTGAGAACCAGAGCAGATAAAAATGATGATACCAGTGCTACAGAAGTTGATGTTCCAGTTGATGAGGAGAAAAGATGTAAAGAAGTAATCAAAGGGGCAAATCATGAGGACCTTGGGCATATAGCTGAGAGCACTTCAAGCACAGAAAATGCTGCAAAGAAGAAGAAAGAGAAGGGAGTTAAAAATAAGACTTGTCAAGTTCAGGATGCTACTCCACCAATAACTACTTCTAAAAAAGTAAAAAATTGGACAACAGAAGTTTTGTCTGCCTCAACTGATCACAAAGCTGATGTGTCTGCGTGGAAGGACCTGTTTGTGCCTCAGCCAGTGTTGAAGGCCTTGAGTTCCCTGGGGTTCAGTGCTCCAACTCCTATTCAGGCATTAACTTTGCCTTCTGCCATCCGGGATAACATGGATATTCTTGGTGCTGCAGAAACAGGTATGAATCTGTTAACCTGGTACTATATGCAATGAGGTTTTTATTTCCCCTCTTCAAATGCAACTTGTGAACAATTTTTGTATGCAAGCTAAGGGCTTGTAGATTCTGCTTGTCCAATGAATTAGTAATTGTTCATTGTAAAGATAGAATATTATATGCTTGTCAGTTACAAAGTTTTAATATTATACTTTGTAGATTGTGCAAAGCTTTGAAACCTCAGTGAGTTTTTATGCTATTGACAGAAGTCTCTTTTTCTGTTATTTCTCAAATTACCTCTTTAAGAACTGCAAAGTGATACACTACACAGGGCAGCATTAAGTAAACAGAGTTTATGGATGTACCTGTGCCAAGGCAAAGCATAGAACCAGGCTTCTATGGATATGATTCAGTACTGGCTTGAAGCAGCAATTAGGAAAGACCATGTGCAGAGCCTTAGGCATTGTGAATATGGCCTGTGATATCACAGCATTATTGTAGCAAAACAGGCTTACCAGGTGCCTTGTCTTTGGACTAGGGCTGTAAGTTGTGACTAGCTTGTGTTTGAAGTATTACACAGTACCTCTACAGTTGGTGGAACAATCTAAGGTCCAGGTTTTGACCATCCGATGCCTTTTATCTTTGAGCATTGTTAGCTTTGTTTGCCATTTGTTATAGCTTCTGTTTTACCTAACAGTACTGTGAGGTCTCTGAGCTGCTAACTGTTTTTGCTGCTCTCACCTTAGTTTTCTCTTCTTTTACATTGCAACTTGTTTTCCCCATAAAAACTAGGAAGCACGAATACAAGATGCGTTGGTTTAAAGGTTTCTTTTATGTTCTTCTCATCTATTCTAGTTGCCTTATCTCACTGCTTGTCTTGTAAAGCCATTTATTGCTCTTAAGCATAGAGGTATAATTAATTTAATATGATATGCAGCCATTTGCATTTTTATTTTAATTAGAAGCCAAGTTGGTCTTACTAGGTTTTAATAAGATTAGAAAGCTCTGCAGGGAGCGTTTTTGAAAACGAAACTGAAAAATTAAATGGTGTTTTTGTGCTGTAAAAAGGTGCCTTTTTGGCAGTGCAGGAAAACAAATCTCTCTCATCTCTAGCTGCAGAATGGAAAGCACAGTTAGCAGTTGGTTGTGCTCTTACTGTCTTAATGTTGCATAACCCTGAGCTAGTTTGCTCATTTATTTTGCTCTTTTATGAGAGAAAGTCTGGTTCCCTCCAGAGAGCCCAAGGGGTCATCAGTGTTCCTGCAGAAACTTGAGAGAAGATTTGAGCAATTGTCAAAAGCATCGCTGGTGGGAGAAACTGAAACACTCATTTTCCACATCCTGCAGCTTCCCTCAGCATTGGGCCTGAGGGAAGACACTGACTGATGAAAGAACTATTCTTCGCTTTTTGGTAGCACCATAGGAGACAATAGCAAGATGTTGATATGGTGGTGGATCCCTCTGGGAATCAGATACAGAAAATGTCAAGGTTTCTTTCTTTTTGCAGTGAAGCTAGAGTTCTATTCATTATTTATGGTGAAGAACTAGTGAAGATTTTGAGTTAAGAAATCCAATTTTATCTCTAAAATCTTAGAACCTAAAGTCATAAAAATGGATGTGCATTAGCTTATGCTCTCACATCTGGGGGGCACCGAGGTAGACTGTTCTGGTTTTGCAGATCTGACTATGGTGTGTTATCTGTGTATTGTGAAGATAACATGTCCTGTGAGGTGATTATTTAATTTGTGAGTGAATCTGCAGAATGGTTCTGGTTATCGCTGCCATAATCTATTTGGGTGCAGCACTGACATTAGCACCACACTGATTGCTTTGCATTTGATTCAAGATCACTAATGTCAGGGTAGTGGTACTGATATTAGTGCTTTTCTCTAAATAAACAAAATATTGTGCTGCTGTCTCTGGCAGGCAACTGTCAGTTTGTAATATGGACAAATGCTGCCTAAGGAATTGAGATTTCCAGAGGACTGCTCTCCAGCAGTGGCATAGTGCCAGGAATAGCATAACAGTGTCTTGTGCTCTGCATGCTTCTTTTATGAAGAATGAACTGACATTTATGAGAAGCCTAGATGACGTTACTGTGTTATCATGATTCTCCTAACATCTCTGTTAGTGGTAGATAGTTCAGGAGGGAATGCATATCAGGGATGCGACTCACAGTTTCGTGCAGTGAACCCTGGAAATTATAGTTGGGATCACTTTTTTTTTTTTCCTCCTGACAATCTTCTCTCTTGACTGGCTTATCTATTTTAAGTCAGATTTGCATGTTTTGACTATAAAAATGTGAGCTGGTGATAGCTCAAGAAGTTATAGGCTGGAGTCTGTCAAAATACAGTCTCAGAAAGTGGTACATGCTACTGTGAATTAAAGATGGAAGCAAATCCTTCAAGTACTTTCTAGTTTGTCCTTGGCCTCATTTGTTAATCCTTTACTTGGAGGGCATAGATCAGAACTGTCAATTAGGGCATAGTATTTAAAGAACTGCATGCCTTTAAGGAGAAAAGGTCTTGGCTACAACTGCAGCTTTTTAAAATTACTTTCATAATAAATGAATCTGCCTGACCTGCTAGAGATAAGAAAAATACCTGTTCCATAGGAAATACCTTATTGCTGACCTGAAGGAGATGTATCAAGAGAAAAGGAGACAAGTTGCAATTGCTGCAAGTTCCTGGTTTTCTAGAGATCAAGAGTTTGTGTCTATTACAGTTGCACATTTTAAGAACAGGGTGTGTTTGGCTGTTACTTTTTTTCCATCTTTTCAAATAAACCTTCACATTTTGTCAGTCTGCATTACTTGTTTGTTTGTTTCTTAGGAAGCGGCAAAACGCTTGCATTTGCAATTCCTATGATTCACTCTGTGCTGGAATGGCAGAAATCAAACAGCTTAGTGAGCATAAATGACTGTGTTTCTAAAAAGCCCTATCAGCATCGTGATGAAACAAGATGGGAAAGTGATAATGAAACAGAAAAGCCAAACCATCAGCAGGCTGAAGATAGTGGAGATGAAGATGATGTATCCTTTGCAACAGGCTGTGTGAAGGTACAGGAAAATCCTGAATTTGATTCTAGTGACAAAGAACATACTGTTGGCCCCCATAAAAAGAGACCTCTTTTAGGACTGGTCCTTACTCCCACAAGAGAATTAGCTGTGCAAGTGAAACACCACATCGATGCAGTTGCAAAGTTTACAGGTACGTAGACCTCAAGGGTTGTGTTCTGGATGACACCAGGTTTGGGTCTTGGCACTGGTGTTGAGCCAGAATGTAATAATGTACTGTGATGCTATAATGTGATGGAAAGTACAGCAATAATAGCAGGGTGACACAATCATAGGCTGGAGCAAGTGAGAACAAGCACTAATAGAGCAGCTGTAGACACAGAAACAAAGGAAAAAAATCTGCTTACCTTTGGAAGGCCTCTAGTAGGTTGGGACCACTTACCTCCACTGCTAACCCTTAAATGAGGCCTGGAAAGGGGTGGATCCTGGCTCCACCCCTTCCTGTCACTCAGGTGCATTGCATGCACCTGAGCTCCCCTGGGTTGACCCTGCCTTCCCACCAGGTGCTCCATCACTGGTTCAAGCCATGACTTAGCATTTCTGCTACACATACTTTCTTCCACATCGTAAAACTGGGATGGTGTTTGAAGGGTTAAGGTTCCCAGTTGCTAGTATTTGAGACATGCATCAAGACTCTTCAAAGAGATGCATGTGGAAGTAAACAGTGTGGGATATTCTCCTTTAAAATATTTTTTTGTACAAATAGTTACTGACTTGTGCATTAGAAATAGAATCAGTACTAGATACCCAGCCACAGCCATATATGTGTACGTATATAATAATGATAATAAAGCCATACATTTTAAGGTTGATTGGTAGATTATCTGATTTACCTCCACCAGCAGTTAGGCACGTTGCTGGGCAACATGTCTGATGAAATCAAATTCATCCTGCTTCTTTCTCTTCCAAATCAAAGGTTAGCACATCTATTAAGTGAATGAGTGAGGGTGTGGAAGTACTGAAGATAGGGAGAACTGGGAATTAACTCCCCCATTCTCCAACAGCAGCAGTTGTTTATTGAAGAGGGTATGCAGTGCAGTGAACTGTTTAAGCACATCTTCCTTTGGTGTCTGTGCAACCTGCTGTGCTCATCAGTCTGCAGATGATTACAAGGCTAATTTTAACTCATAGCCTGAAATAATCAATTTATGTCAGTACAATTCTGATAAAGTGGTGCTATTTCTATATACAAATCTACTGCCCAAATGATTATATATTTGCTGTAGCCCGAGAGAAAACAGTTTTGATGTGTGCCTGCTTTGTCTATAATTAACTTTGAACAAATCCTCACCTAAAAGCATGGAGTTATACAACAAGAAGTAGGGAAGAGAGATGTGAGGTAGCACAGATACTGGAAGAACCTTGCGCAGTAACATTGAGTTCACCGCATGGGCCAGTATATCCTTTGAAGGAGCAGGGGGAAATAAGCCACGTGTGTGGTATGCTCTTCCAGAGCTGAACTCCTTCTGCACCTGAGTGTATAAACAGAAGGGGGAACGATTGTTCACAAAGGTGAGAAGCTTAATGCTAATTGTGATATAGACTTTTGTGAGTGGATATATGTAAAGATACTGATAAATTAGAAAAAGACTATTATCTTTATCTCCTAGGAATTAAGACTGCTATTCTGGTTGGAGGCATGGCAGCACAGAAGCAAGAACGTGTACTGAATCGAAAGCCAGAAATTGTAATAGCAACCCCAGGCCGTCTGTGGGAGCTAATTAAAGAAAGACACCCACATCTCTCAAATCTTCGTCAGCTCAGGTAAAGTTGCCTTTTAAACTAATTGCTAAATGCCGAACTGGATGTCACTGCATAGTGTGATTAACTGATGAAGCAATTTAAGCTATGTAAGATAACTTATTTCTTTGCTAGAGTATTTTATTGCAGTGCACAGTGGTTATGTTAAGAGAGGGAAATGTTAGTTTAAAAAGTTTTTTGTTATTGACTTTTTGATGTAACAGGTTTCTAAAAGAAATGTGAAAGCTCCAGAAGCTATGCTAGCACATCTAGTGTTCCTTTGGGTCTTACTTGCAGAATTTTCCCTATGTGTTTAGCAGGAAAGATTCTTTTGAAGTACATCAGATTCGTATTTATCTACACAACTCTATATATACTGTGTTTTCTGTTTGATAGGTGCCTTGTGATTGATGAGGCAGACCGAATGGTTGAAAGAGGTCATTTCTTGGAGCTGTCTCAGTTGCTAGAAGTCTTAAATGATTCGCAATATAATCCTAAACGACAAACTTTTGTTTTTTCCGCCACTCTGACATTAGTCCATCAGACTCCCACAAGAATTTTACAGAAGAAGAATGCTAAAAAGATAGACAAGAAGACCAAACTAGAAATGTTAATGGAAAAAGTAGGAATAAAGGGCAAACCCAAAGTGATAGACTTAACAAGGAAAGAGGCTACTGTTGAGACTCTAATGGAGACCAGAATCCATTGTGATACAAATGAGAAGGACTATTATCTTTATTACTTTCTTCTCCAGTATCCAGGAAGAACTATGGTCTTTGCAAACAGCATAGACTGTATAAAACGCCTCAGTTCTCTCCTCACGATCTTAAATTGTGATCCTCTTCCTTTGCATGCCAACATGCACCAGAAGCAAAGGCTAAAAAACTTAGAACGGTTTGCTGAGCGAGAGAGGTAAGTTGTTTCTACATTCTACTAGAAAAGAAATGGAAAGGATGCAAAGGGCAAGGGGGAGTAGACAGAAATAGCTCTGTTAGAAGAGGAGTGGATTTGGGGAGTCAGCTGGAGGTGCAAGGTTGGGCTGGAGACCTCCTAAGATCCCTTGGAGTCTGAATTACTCTGCAGTCTGTCAGGTCATTATTGCTGAAGGATCTGTTACTTACCCCATTCTCAGTCATATGCTTTTATAACCAAACATAGAGCAATGTGATGAAAGGGGGCAGTCAGATTTACTCTGGTTTGCCTGTCTTGGCACTTTAAGAATCTTTGTTTCCTTCTGGCTTTGGAATGGCCTTTGGGAGGCAAGTTGGTGATCTCAGCGCTTCAGTAAACCAGCTGTCTGATTATGTTGGAATTTGTACCTTGGTAGCAGACTTTGGCAGGAGAAACAGAGATTGTACTGTCATGACAGATCTGCAGTATCCCTTTACAAAATGGAATATCGATAGCCTTGGCAGAGGCAGACCAAGCATGTTCAGAGTATGCTGATTTTCACAGCAAGGGGAAATCTGTGAAACGATCTGTAACAGCTGCCTGCAGAATGTACGCCATAGAATTTTCTATTTATTTCTGCTTTGAACCTTGCAGCCATAGGGTATGCAGTCAGATGCCATAAAATCTTAACAAATTCCTGCTGTCTACAGCTAACGCTTTTCAGCTGCTGGGAGATGTATTTATTGTTTTTAAACAGGTTGTTTCATACCCTAGGCAGACTTCTGTCTCTGCAACAGACTCTGTATAAAGGAATGACTTTAAGAGAAGCCCTTCATTCCTAAGGGTGAGGGAAAATACTAATTATCAGAACAGAATTAGCCACCTTAAATTTCTACTTTTAATTTACTTAGAGATCTTATTTGAGTGCAGCTTGGTACTTCAGCCCCCAAAAGCGTTAATTAAATCTTTAATGTTAATAATAATGTGATTTCTTCAACTAGTGGAACATGTAATAGTCTTTCTGTCCTGCCAAAGGACCAACTGTATCATTAATAGTGCGGTCATATTAAACTAATTATACTTTTAAACTCAGCCTGGGCAGAGCACTGAAAAATGTACCGAAGGGGAGCTTTTACCCCCCAGCAAGTGGTTGGATTTGTTTGTTGAATAGTGATTTGTGCTAGCTGCTGTGAACTGGGAGACAATAAAAGCATAGGAAAACAGGATCCAGCAAAGTAGGGATTTCATTATTGGAAACAGAATGGACCTGTTGAAAGTAACATTTGCATTATTTTTGCTATTTCAGGACTGCCTGTGAGGTAATATCGGATATCATTTTCTGTAGTGACAAATGAGTAGTGTATTCCCAGCAGACAATAGAGTACAAATTTGTTTCTTAAATTGCTGTGGTAAAATTCTGGGTCATGTATTTTATGTTTGTTAGCAGATGGTTTACTCTTCAGTTTTATGTTCATTAAATGTTATCACTTCCTCAGCTGTGTCCTCCTGACAACAGATGTTGCAGCTCGCGGTCTTGATATTCCCAATGTGCAGCATGTCATCCACTACCAGGTTAAATATCTTTGATGTTTTTGCTTTTACTATTTTGGTTTTGAAGTGAGCTTTTTTGATAGCAGCCCAAAAACTATAAAGCTGTGATTCTTAGTCCTGTGTTAAGAGTATAGGAATTTCATCATTTAATTTAACTGCCCTGTAATACTTTGTACTGCTGGTACAGTGACTGTCAGTGATACGTAGTACTTTATGAATGTGTGATCATGTATAAGAAATGACATAACATACAAGATTCTCCTTACTTTTTGCTCAGCTTCAAGATTAGAAGGTGTCACATGGCTCAGCCCTGTAATTCTTTGAGAGTCAGTTTTTTCCTGCTTTGCAAATGAAATGGCAGGGTGTTAGAAGGCTCATAAGAGATTATGCAAAGAAGAATACTCGACCAGGGAACAGAAATTGTCTCCAAACATAATCTTTCATGCTTCAAATGTGTTACATGCAATGTGCCAGGGGTATATTAAAAGCAATTTATCATAAGACCTGATGCAATCTGACAACCTCTCGGTCAAAGTATGACAAACTGCTGCTTGCCTCCCGTGACCAGCTTCATGATTGATTTGTCTGAATTTTTGCAGGTCCCTCGTACTTCTGAGTTATACGTACACAGAAGTGGTAGAACAGCTCGAGCTGCCAATGAAGGCCTTTGCCTGTTGTTGATTGGCCCTGATGACTTGATCAATTTTAGGAAAATTTACAAAACCTTGGAGAAGAGTGAAGAGTTGCCACTTTTCCCAGTTGAAACAAAGTATATGATTGCTATCAAGGTAAAGAAAAAAATCTCTTTGCATCGTAAGTAGCTGCTTGCTTACTTGCATTACTGCATTGCCAATCACATACTTCTCAAGTTTCAGATGACATTTACACTTCAGGACCTGGATTTGAAAATGAAGTTAATCACACTTGTCTTTTTTAACCAGTATTTGTGGTTTTTCCTCAATAACTGGCCCAAGAAAGGTGTTCAGATGTAAATATCACTTACATTTTTTCTTACTTGTTACATAGAGCTGCTTATTACTAGATTTCCAAAAATGGCACAGGGGAATGAGTATATTTTTTTTGCTGAAAAGCCAGGATGGCTCTGTTAAGTTGTTTACAGACTTTGTACTGGGAACAGACTAGAGCAGGACCTTCAGTGGTCTTTGTCAGTCTCTTCTTAGCTGAAGTATTGAGTTGTCAGCTTTTCTTAAACCTTTCCTATGCTGTGAGGTCTCAGTTGCCACTGAAACTTGTTAGAAAAAGGTATCTTCACCTTTTTTCTTTTCTTTTTTTTTTTTTTTTAGCCTATTGCCTGTTTTAAGGAACACTTAGTCTGTCACTCACAAGATGTTTTGTAAATCCTCACAATTGTACAATAGATCTTAGAAATGTTTCTGGTTACTAAAAAAAAATCTGTTTTTAGAGTGCTCCTTCAGAGGCCCCTTTAGTATTTCTTCATGAGCAGTTATTTGCTGTTATCATGCTCTGTCAATTAGTGGGTGAGTAAGCGTTGTTCCCACATCCTTAATTTTCCTGTCACCATCTCTCTCTTCCTTCCATCCACAATAGTGCTCTTTTTCCCCAAATAAGATGTCCTTCTAATTGTATCTAGATTTTCTTTCCATAACAAGTTAGCTATTTAAGACAGCTTGGCCCAGCTGGCAAGCTGCAGATTGGTTTAGATTCAGTGGACGTCTTCCTTCCACTTGTGAAGGACAGGGCATTATCATAGAATCATAGAATGGCTTGGGTTGAAAAGGACCTCAAAGATCATCGAGTCTCAACCCCCCTGCCAAGTGCAGGGTCGCCAACCACTAGACCAGGCTGCCCAGAGCCACGTCCAGTCTGGCCTTGAATGCCTCCAGGGACGGGGCATCCACAACCTCCCTGGGCAACCTGTTCCAGTGCGTCACCACCCTCTGTGTGAAAAACTTCCTCCTAATATCTAACCTAAATCTCCCCTGTCTCAGCTTAAAACCATTCCCCCTTGTCCTATCGCTATCTACCCTCACAAACAATCGATCCCCCTCCTGTTTATACGCTCCCTTCAAGTATTGGAAGGCCACAATGAGGTCTCCCCGGAGCCTTCTCTTCTCCAAACTAAACAAGCCCAGTTCCCTCAACCTTTCTTCATAGGAGAGGTGCTCCAGCCCTCTGATCATCTTGGTCGCCCTCCTCTGCACTCGTTCCAAGAGCTCCACATCCTTCTTGTGCTGGGGGCCCCAGGCCTGGACACAGTACTCCAGATGGGGCCTCACAAGAGCCGAGTAGAGGGGGACCACCACCTCCCTCTCCCTGCTGACCACTCCTCTTTTAATGCAGCAACTTCATCTTTTAATGCAGCCCAGAACATAGTTGGCCTTCCAGGCTGCCAGCGCACACTGCTGGCTCATGTCCAGCTTCTCGTCCACCAGGACCCCCAAGTCCCTCTCCGCAGGGCTGCTTTCAAGTACTTCTTCCCCCAGGTTGTATAAATACCTGGGATTGCCCTGGCCCAAGTGCAGCACCCTGCACTTGGCCTTGTTGAACCTCATTAGGTTCTCATGGGCCCACTTGTCCAGCCTGTCCAGGTCCCTCTGGATGGCTTCCCTTCCTTCCAGTGTATCGACTGCACCGCTCTGCTTGGTGTCATCTGCAAACTTGCTGAGGGTGCACTCGATTCCATCGTCTATGTCATTGATAAAGACATTGAAGAGCACCGGTCCCAGGACTGAGCCTTGGGGGACACCACTCGTGACCGGCCTCCACCCTGACATAGAACCATTTATCACAACCCTTTGGCTGCGAGCAGCCAACCAGTTCTTAACCCACCAAACAGTCCATCCTTCAAATCCATACCTCTCCAATTTGGAGAGAAGGATGTGATGAGGGACCCTGTAAAAGGCTTTTGTCCTGTTTTGTCCTTCAAAACAAAATCAGGTGCATTTTTGAAAACATGGGTATGGCCTGCAGGAACTTCAGACTGGTAGGAATCTAAGGGCTCTCCCCCATTGCTGAAGCTGGTAACTTTAAGATTGAGCTGTGCTGTGAAAACGTGCAGCTTGGAAGCGGTTGGTGTCTGAATCATGATTTGTTCCTGATGTCTCTGAAGTGTTTGTAGTGATGAAAGAATGAGGAGTTAACATTCAGATGTGTTTAGTAGTTGAGATGTTTTAAGAGTCCAGTTCCATCATGGACATATGTAGAAGCTATCTTCTTCAGTTGCAGATATCTGGTATCACTTCGGCAAATGACGACACATCTGCTTTACATAGGGTGTCCACTGGAACAGCAGTAAGGAACTGCAAGACTGACACCTCAGATGCATTGTAATGCACACTCTCAAACACTGATTCTGCTGAAGTGCCCCATGTTTAAACTTGATCAGAATATCTGAAATACACTGTTGTTGCAGGAGCGGGTGAATTTGGCACGGCAGATCGAGAAGGCAGAATTTTTCAACAGTCGAGCAAAGCAACATGACTCTTGGCTCCAGCAGGCTGCAGAGGCTCTGGAAGTTGATCTTGATGATGACCTTTTTATGGGCAAGTACAAGACCTTGTGATGGGTATAATCAGTTGCACCTGTAGCACTAGTGTGCAGGAGTGCCACTGGGGCACAGAAGCTGTTCAACCTTGCAGGGCAGAAGGAGAAGCAAAACAGTGTCACTACTTAGCATGCAGTATTGCTGGTGTTTCCAGAATGACTGTATAGTAGGTAGTGCTGCAATCAGTGAGGGAGAGAGGTATGACAATTGTGGGAAGCTACAGCCAAGCCTAGACAGCTTAGGAAAATAACTGTTTAACTTCTAGTAACCGTCTTAGGATAATCTAACAATGTGGTGTGTCCTGTTAGAGTCCTTTCCTTCTGTGTCAAAGAAAAAGCTATAAAACTACTCCTGCTTATTGCTCCCTCCACCTGGCAGCAGGACAGGAGCCTGGCAGTGCAACAGCTCTATCCAAACTGTTTAGGAGTACTCGCATAATTAGCACTCTGTTTTGACACAATCTGAGTAGTCAGTACTTTCAGATGAGTTTCAAAACAGCACATCTAATCCAAGTTACTTGTGGCTCTTGAGTGAAGCACTTCATAATTGCCACCCAGAATCTTGCCAGTTATTCAGTCCCTAATTCTTGCATAACTTGTTGGAGACAAATTCAGGTCTCAGTCATGCCTCCCGTAAATAACATTTCTCTTGGGGTGTTACAAAGGATTTAGTAACATCCCTTCAATTTACGGTACAGATAACCTTGATGTTGTTTGTTCTCTCCAGTTCAGGCTGCTGATCCTGTTAACTACTTCAGGTCTTTTTTGTACCCTTGCTTTTATGCTGTTAAGTACAGAGGAAGAGCTAGAAGCCTCCTTTCCTTTTGTTCCTGCAAGTCTGCTCTGGGTTGAGAGCCAAGTGAACACTTTAACAGAATAATAACCTGGAAACCTCAGTAGTGAGGTTTTTTCTTGATCTTGGTTTTTTTTTTTGGCGAACAACATACATGATCTAGAAATGTCATACATGACTGGAAGACTGCATTGGAGCTCAGTGGTCTTCTTAGTAAGATTAGATTAGTATCTGCCCTTACCACTGCAAGAGGCTGATGAAACAGGCCAGTGTAAGTTCTTCTCTTGTTCTAACGCTCTGTCTTTTATTTTCTTCCCAAAGGAAAAAAAACTAGTGAGCAAGAAGAAAGCCAGAAGCAAAAGATGCTGAAAGGAATGAAAAAACAACTGAAACACATGCTGTCCCAACCACTGTTTAAAGTCCTTATGAAAACAAAGTACCCAACACAGTCGGGAAAACTACTCCTGCCTCAGATTTCAGCTGGCAATTCAGAATCTGCTCTGAGTATCATATCAAAAAAACAAGCCAAAAAGAAGAAATCAGTAAAATCAAATTAGATAACTGAGCAAGTTCACTTGATGCAGTGGAATCAAGAACTATCCTGACAAGATACTCTGCTAGAAAACACATAGTATCAGGATGGCGCCTTTGTCTTGGTAGTGCAGGCACACAGCAAAACGTTTATCTAAAAGGCACTGTTAGCATGGAGTTAGTTACTCTTGAATCTTGTCTTGGATCTTATTTTCTTACTCTCTGTATTAATTGAATTTAATTAGTTTTGGAATAGTTCTGTTCATTGCTTCTCTTTATAAGACACATCAAAGTTACTGGGTAGAACTCACTGGGCAAACTTGATTTGAATTTTTATTTTCTTTTAAAAGAGAGAGAGACAGGCTCTGTACAGGTGACAGGACAATCTGAGCTGATGATAGTGCAGATTTGGCTTGTACTGCAGTTCAGTGAAAAAGGCAGCAAATAGGTAGTGTTAACCAACAGGCCTGTAGTTCCAGTAATGAGAATCTTTCCCAGTTTTCTTTCTCCACTGATCTGATTTCTCAATTCTGTTACTTACTAATTACCTTAGTCTTTTGTTAATGTTTCAGAACATAGGGGAAAAAAGTCAGGGTGGCAGTGGTCCAGGACTGATCTTGGGAGATTTGCAATCCATGCAGACTTCTCAGGAATGATTATTGCTATGAAACATTAATTAGTATCTGGAGTTGAGTCTGTTTTTGAAAGCATATTTGAATCATAACCTTTCTTTTAATGGAAACGATGTGAAATATCACTTTTGAAGAGTGCTTCCTGATAATTGTACTTGTAAATCACTTTAACCTGATCAGGGCAAATAATTTTTAAGAATATTTTTTAAGCTATGTCAGAAAAATGTATTTTGAATTTTTGTTAAACTGTATCTGCTATAAAACCGAAATCTTCTTTCAATTACTTGAGATTTCTAAGTTTTTCTTAGCTCATGCCTTTCACACTTAGCAGACAAGGCGGGAGAATTCAGGGGGAAATCACCTAAAAGGTAAGACACAGCAGTGACATCTGTACTGGTGGGAGCACAGAGAATCTCCACCTGCCAGCTCTATATTGAGCAAAGTGTTTGTGTCTCAAGCACGAAACCAACATCAGTGCCCTGCTAGGAAGCACACTACTTGACTCTGCTAATCAAAGAGAGAAATTTGTCTGTGGAGTTGTGCCCCTCCCACCACTTGCTGATTCTGGAATAACAAGCTCTTTGCTCCTTTATGAATTGTTGAAAACTCCCCTGCTCCTCCATCTCTGGAAGGACTTTTCTCTCACTTGCTTCCTTGCATTATGGAAAGAAGAGCAGTGACAATTTTATGATGAGCTCTGTATGCTTATCAATTCTATATGAAGCTTTTCTTGCAACACACCGTTCATCTGAGGTCCTTTGGGGTAGAAGAGGGAGGTTTTGGTGGAGAATGAAAGAAATAGTAAGGTTCTTTATTCTCACCCACATGAAAAGATGAAACAGCTTTGGAGTCACTGTGACATCTGAAGAACTACACAGTTAAAAGAATGTTCCTTGCATAGAAAGCTGGAAAAAGGAACTGAGCAAAGCCAGGCATGCCTTGTCTCTCCCCCACCCCCTCCTTGTACCACTAAAATCACATGCTCATGCTATGGAAAGAAAACTTCACTGGCTTTTGCATCCATGAAAGCCTAAAGACCAGGTAGGCCTTTTCTGTATCTTGTGATATATTTTTGCTTATGATTCATTAGACAAAGTTAAGTCAAGATCCTGACACCAGAGCTCTGCATCCCCTTCCTTGTCTGGAAATTTGCATGAGATAAGACACTTTTGGCAATCTGTAATTCCACAATAGCAACAAGAACTGAACTGGAGGATAGGGATTATTTCCTTTCAATCATTGCTGTGAAGCTTTTGGCTGCTTCTGTTTCCTTGTGCTTAACAGCCTAGTTATCACACTCCCACCCCTCCGTCTGGCCCTCAGCCCACTGTCTTGCTCAGTCTTCCTAAGATGGAGCATGACACTTCTGCACTACTTCTCACCTTCTTCATGCTTGCCTATGCCATGCTCTGCTGTTGGTTCCCTCCCACACTCTCCTGATCATTCAGCATGAGTTCTCTGTTCTTAATCAACTGATGCTGCGCCTCCACAGGAGCCCAAGCCATGCCTGGACCCTGAAGATATCTGTCCTAAAAAGAATAGTTATATAGTACCCAGCAAGCTCTCTTTTGATTGCCCACTTTCCCTTGTCAGTCTCTTACCAGGATACCCTGAATCTTCTACCTACAGGAAGAACCTTATGCACATCTTAGCTAATTTAAACATACTGTTAAATAGTAACTGGAAGATGCTACTGCTTAACTGCCCTCCTCCAGTGTGGAGTAGGTTGCTGCAGGAGGAGAGGAGGGCAGAGAAATAGTTTTCTCCAGCTCTGATTATTTGCTGGTGTTTTACTGGTGCAAATTAGACTTGAATAATTTTACATCAAGTGCGTATGAGGAATTTAATTTCAGTACTTAATAAAATCTGTAGTAATGAGTTACTTCTGTAATGCTCTACTGGCACAACAGTTATGCTAAGGCCTCAAACAAGTAATGTTATGTTTTGTGGCAGCATATGTCTACTAAAATACCCATTAATTAATAGATATTAGGTCTGTTTAGGCTGTAAGAGCAATCTCCAAATAGATTAATTAAGACACAAATACAGCAGAGTGTTGGAGGTGGTCAAGCTGGTACAGAGCCACCAGTACTACATAACAGAAAATTGAAACCCAAGTTGCTTCTGAGCCTTTTATTCCATTTTATGTTGTGAATATGGGAGGCCAGTCAACTTCATAAACATATCAGAAGGAAGAGTCCCTGTGGTTTGATATCTGCTGAGGAGAGCATTTGGGCAGGATCTCATACACTGGATAGTGAAGTTTCCTGGACTTCATAGTGTTCCTTTCTCTCTTCCCCTGCATGTTAATGAAACAGCAAAGCAGAAACTGGAGAGCTGCCCTACCACATGCTAGAGCCCTGGCGCACATCTCCTGCATGGCATGTGGGAAATGATTTTCACCTCACTGAGAACAGGCCAGGCACCACATGATCATGCTCTCCACAGGGAGAGGGCATGTGTGGAGGAAATAGCAATTAAGGAACTGATCAGGGCAAGTGCCTGCCCCTGCTCAGCTCTCCTAAACCAGCTTGTGTATTCACATCCATAAGGAAGGAAGGAGGAAGCAAAGCACCCTCCCAATGATTTCACTTCATGCTCTCTGATGCTAGGAGAAAAAGCTGGTAAGAAACAGCAGTATTTTAATACTCAAGAAAGCACAGTACATCCTGTGCTAGCAGGGTCCCTTTGGGGTGCCTGAGTTATTCTAGGTTGTCTAATAAATGACTTGATGAAGGAAGGAGCTCAGAATACTGTGAGTCAAGTGGTTAGCAACGGACTGGTAATCTAGCAAGCACAGTTAAAGTAATATCCAGTCATCTTCACAAAAAATAGGATGCTGGAGGATTGGAGCAGAAGAAGGGGACACAATGGAGAAAAGGCCTTTCTGCTGTAGGAAATGGTGACGGTTTTATAACCCTCTGTAGATACTCTCCCCTACTGATACTAAGCCAATTGTTTGATATGTTTCTTGCCAACGTGAGATCTCCTGTTCCAGATTACTTTTGTGAAAGTTATTTAAGAGCACCAGTGTTTCATCAATCAGTCAAAAGCTCCTCATGTGGCTGGCCTCACAGAATGGATAAGAAAGAGAAAAAACAGTAATCCATTACTCCTAAGGCAAGTTCATTGGCCTCTGAGAGTGCAGGAATGGGACTGTTAGACTTGTTTGTCTTGGAGTTCAACAGCTCGTGTTGTTAAGCTGGAAGAAATGGAGGCCTGTTTCCAGAGCAACCAACTTGATGGCACAAACTGCCAAATTTCTGTAGGGAATGGCTGCATCTACAGAACATTACTCCAAATCCTTGGTTCAAAAATAAGAGAGAGCACTGCAAAGTACACCTGGACTTTGGTACTCCTGGCTTAATTTGAGGTATGAGGTCCTTTTATTATTGGTGTAATTATATCAGTCTAATTGGTAGTGTGGATACTCTTATACAAGTGGAATTTATTTTCCTTTCCCCATGGGAATACATACCCCAGTATAAGCGATTTTAGCACTGATAGGAATAGATTAGATTTCTGCACCTGTATTGGCAGTGACAGTGCTGTGAGGGGCAAGGTGTGAGGAGGCTGTAGCTGCCAATCCATTTTCCATCCATTTTGTACTGTTTACTGCAGTGTTGTTTCTAAGCCAGCTCAAGTGAAGTCATTTCCATCCTCACAACTCTCAGATGACCTCGCAGCTTGATTTTCTTGGCAAGTTTAAAAATATGTGAGAATTATATTTGCTGAAGCATTTCTTAACTTATTTTTTAATTTGTTTTCCCAGGTTCTTGAAATCTGGGAAATTCCAGCTGGGAATGAAGCTTATCCTTGTATGTATATGCATCATAAACATGAAGGGGCACATTTTTCAGTTGTAAAAGTTTTCAAAAGTCCATTTTGTAACAGATCATTTAATCATACATGTGTGTACACACATGCACAATGTAACCTAGCTTTTAGCTGAAGGAAAGAAACCAGAGAACTTGCTTTTTCTCACTCAAAAAAGTAAGTTTTTTCTTCATTTGAGAAGAACAAACTGGAAATATGTCATAATGTGTTTCAATGTTCAGCCTCAGCTAAATATGAAGAAAAAGTACTGCCTTGAAGCCTTTGAAGCAGAAAATACTAACTTTCCTTCTTCTCACGAAGGAAAGAAAAATGACATTGATTCACTGGCCAAAAAGAGATAAAGAAGGGAATCAACACCTGAAATTAGAGCATAAAAAGCAAGACAGCTTTAGCGTGATGAGATTTCATATTGTCTTCTTATGTTTAAAATACAAACAATGACAGAACCAAATAAACATTGAGTAATGTTTATCAGGAGCTGTTTCGTTAGAAAATGGTACCATCATTATCCCTGTGCTTTTCTGTACACAAGAGCCTGATTGTCATGAGTAGCCAGGGCAGCTCTCTGCTTACCATCAAGCGTTTGCATTTTTCATTTCCCTGCAATGCCTTATTTTAAGAACAAAAACAAAACACCCGAGACAACTGACTTTGCAGGGCACCGATCTGACTGAGAGTTGTTTGTGTAGCATGTGGCAGTGGAAACTGTCTTTGTTGTTGCTGCATTTTAACTAAACCATTCCTTGCATGCAGGGGCTGAGACCAGAATTCAGCTTGCAATTAATTCCAGCTGCCACAACAGAGTGAAGTTGCAAGAACAACCAACCGTGTGACACTGGTTCCCTGCTAGGGCAGGCAGTGCTGTAAATAAGCATTCCTGCTCTTCAGCTTGTAGTTATAACTGCACTCTATGCCCTGAAAAGCAACTCAAGCTCTTGAATGCATGGCATTGTTTCCCAGTGCACGGGTACACACAGGGATGGTGGATATGCCTTGCCACACAAGTGGCCAGAGTGGAGGAGGTAAGAGGGAGGGAGCTGAAGGAAGACAAATCTGTCTGTGACTTGGTAGTGGCTAGAACTATGTGTTCTCCCATTCCACATAACTCTTCAGGGGACTCTATGTGAAAAGTAAACACTCAAAAAGATTAAATACTTTCAGATGCTGGGGAGGGACTAGGTTCCAGTGGCAGCTCTCATTATCCTGTGGCACATATACAGCCAGGGCTGCAGCTCCTGCCTGCTCCCTGCACTACAGGCACTGAGCAGAAGGTGGGCTGGACCCCACAGGTCTGTGCCCATTGGAGTGTCAAATCAGTAAGCAGGTCTCCTCTCTGCTTTATTCATTAGGTATATACATCCCAGCAAGTCTGGCAGAACATTTTTCCCTACCAGCACTGAATTTTAAGTAAACAAATTCACTTTGCTGTCAGATTATGAAGTGCACCATGCATTGCAGCAGCCAACAAATTGGAAGATCACAGCAAATGGCTCTGTGTTCATTTCATAGAGGCCTTACAGGGGCCTGGTTCTGTTACATGTTCAGAACCTGACCTGGAGCAATGGGGCTGTACAAGCAAGTGCTTGTTTTGGCAGAGCTCTGTCTGCTTCTTGCAGAAGAAAATGAGGCATGACAAGAAGAAAGAAAGAGCCTTGCTATCCTCCGAGTCCTACCTCAGCATCTTGTTGCCACAAAGTCCCTTGCCTTACTGTGCCACCTCTCCAGGCATTATCACAGTGACATAGCATGAGGTGTTACTCTGTCTCTGGCTGTGCTCATCATGGTTGAGAATAAAATTATCAGTATAAGTCCCTACTGCTCCCCCTATTCCTTCTGTATCTGTGCATTTCCCCATGCTTACTTATTCAGCTATTGCACCAGGACTAACTCTTGCCAGCTGTCATTGTATTTCAGCAGGTTAGGAACTCTTTGTTTTTAAAAATGATAAATACAGTGGTTACACTGATGGTAATTTCTTGCCTAGAAACCATAATTAAGCCAACATTTAAGTTAAAAAAAAACAAACACAAGACACTTGAATTCAAAATAGGACAGTGCTGCTTGAATTTAAGCCCCTAGTATTTTCTAGCTGAGGGTGCTGTTTTTCCCTTCAGTGTCCTCTACCAAAGTCCTCAGCATATGGGTGTCAGCTTGACCATGGAGAAAGCATGTCAACATTCTAGAGAAGTTGGACAGTGTCCTCAGTACAATGCTTTAACTGTTAGCCCAAAAGCAGTTAGGCAGTCAGCCAGGGTAATCTGTTTAGGTCCCTCCCACGTGAACAGTGCTGTTCTAGGCCCCTCAACAGCCCTCTTGCCAGGCATCGAAGCATATGAAGGTAGGCTAGCAGAGGCCCTAAGCTTGGCCTTTGCAGCAGGATCAGAATGGGGGAAAGGCTTGGGGAAAAGAAAACAACACATTGGAAAAGACCTTCAGCTCAGCTGTAGCATGATGGAAAGGACAACAGAGCAGCAAGATCCTAGGCTGCAGCAAGTGAGGATCTGCTCAGACATAACAGCAACATACACAGAAGGGGAAAAAAAGCTGCTTACCTTTGGAAGGCCTATAAGGTCCTTAGACAAGCAGGGATCTCTAAATTAGAGATACCCTTACCTCCACTGCCAACCCTTAAATGAGATCTGGGAAGGTGTGGATCCTGGCTCCACCCCTTCTGGTCTCTCAGCTGCACTGCATGCACCTGAGCTCCCCTAGGTTGGCCCTGCCTTCCCACCAGGTGCTCCATCACTGGTTCAAGCCGTGACTTAGCATTTCCACTATATCTGCCAAAATAGACCTGGGGGTACTGGTGGATGGCTGTTCGGCTTGGAGAAGAGAAGGCTGCAAGATGACCTGATAGCAGCCTCTCAGTATCTGAAGGGGAGCTACAGGAAAGAAGGGAACAGACTCTTTAGCAGGGTCAGTGGTAGAACAAGGGAAAATGGTTTCAAGCTTGAAGTGGGTTGATTTAGGTTAGATATAAGGAAAAAGTATTTTACAGTGAGAGTGGTGAGGCACCAGAACAGGTTGCCAGAGATGTGATGGATGCCCAGTCCCTGCAGACTTTCAAGGCCAGGCTGAAATCAGGCCCTGGGCAACCTGATCTAGCTGTGGATGTCCCGGTTCATTGCAGGGAAATTGGACTAGATGGCCTTTGAAGGTCCCTTCCAGTTCTGAGGATTCTACAGTTCTATGAAAATAAAAGAGTTGGGGCATTTTTAGAACAATTTATTTCCTTTCAGCTTAACATCACGCTCTACTGGCCACATTTGTAGTACAAGCAGGAAAGCTTCCTGGGTTCTTACTGCTTTCTCAGAGCATTACCATTGCCCATATTTTGTCCCATTCTATGCAAGAGGGTGCTACCCATGGGGTAACAGGATGAAGCTGGGCTGAGCTGCAGGCTTTTGGTTGGAGAGTGGCAGCCACCAGGCGCTCTGCAGCATCACCTGCAGATAAAATGAAGCAGGAACCTTCAGTGCCCAGCTGCATGTCTGCTCACCGCATCCAAGGGGCATCCAGCTGCTCTTCCCAACCCAGCAGCCTGGCTGTGCTGCCCAGTAGCTTTTAGTCATATGAAGCGTTGCCAGTAGGAGTAGGGAAGTCATTCTCCCTCTGTACTCAGCCCTGGTGAGGCTGCAGCTCGAGTACTGTGTCCAGTTTTGGGCCCCTCACTGCAAGAAAGACACTGAGGCCCTGGAGCACATTCAGAGGAGGGCGACGAAGCTGGTGAGGGGTCTGGAGCACAGGCCTTATGAGGAGCAGCTGAAGGAGCTGGGATTGTTCAGTCTGGAGAAGAAGAGGCTCAGGGGAGACCTCATTGCTCTCTTTAACTACCTGAAGGGAGGTTGTAGTGAGCTGGGGGTCAGCCTCTTCTCTCTTGTAACTAGTGACAGGACGAGGGGGAATGGCTTCAAGTTGCGCCAGGGGAGATTTAGGCTGGACATTAGGAAGTACTACTTTTCTGAAAGTGTGGTCAGGTGCTGGAACGGGCTGCCCAGGGAGGTGGTTGAGTCACCGTCCCTGGAGGTGTTCAAGAAACATTTAGATGTTGTGTTGAGAGACATGGTTTAGTGGGGTTACTGGTGGTAGGTGGATGGTTGGACTGGATGATCTTGTAGGTCTTTTCCAACCTAGCTCATTCTATGATTCTATGATTCTATGAAGGTGACACGCGGCATTAAAGCTATTTCAGGCTGTTGCAGCTAGGAGCTTTGATAGTCGCATTAAGTTACTATCCAAATATTTGAGCCATTTTCAGGATTTTTTTCTCAGTGAGTGATTGTTGTGCTTTGCATCTATTAAACAGAGCTCAAGTACAGCTTATCTGGCCAGGAAAATACTTCTTTTAATTTTTATTTTATGTATTTATTTATTTATTTGTGACTTCTGGAGCTGTACAGATGTGACGTCAGACTCCATTATTTCCATTGGCCTGGGGACAAAATAATCAGGACTCTAGTGTCTTGCTTAAACACTTATACTAAAATTCAGGCTAACTGGAATTGGGTTTGGGGTGAATTTGTTTTCCCCTTTTTTCTGTTTTATGGAGCACAGCAACTTTTTAGACGAAAACATCCAAATGATCTACACAGAACTGATTGCTACAGTGGGACCCAACACAGGAAATACCTGTTTTGCTTTGCTCTCCTCTGGTCAAATATAGTTTTGGCATCTTGTACTGAAGATCTTAAGTTTGCTGTAAAAGCGCAAGTAAGGATTTTGTGCCTCTGATAAGCAGAGAGCATCCTGCTTTGTGCAGACCCATCTGAATAGAGGCTTACAAAAGCTGTGATTCTATAGAATCAGGAAAAAAGTTGGGCAGAAGGAATAACATAACCGTGTTTGTCTCTCCCCTATGCCTAATGACTCGATGGTGGTGTGCCTGGGAAAGCCACAGAGATTGTGCCTCTCCCTCTCGAGTATCTCTCTATTCAGCCAAAGTTCCCAGCAATCCGCCTGCTAACCCCTTTGCAGGATGGATCAGAGTGGGGACGCCTGGCAATAGCGCGGAGCAGCCGCTGGATGGCAGGGACGCCCCGGTAAATGCGGCTGCCGGTGCCATGGACGCTGCAAGAGCCCTGGCAGCATATGTACCTGTAAGGGTTCCCCCAGGGTGAAAGTAGGAACAAAGGAAAGGAAAAGCAGTGGGGATAGGCTCTCCAGCCAAGTCCCTGCATCCCTTGGGCACTCTGGCACAGCCATGAAAGACAGCAGGGGATGCTCTGCTCAGTGGTTCCACTCTCTTGACTTCAGTTTCTTGCTCTAAATACTGATGGCAAGAGAAACCCAGCCTATGAGCCAGGCAAAAGGAAGAGTGTAACAAATAGAGGCCCTGGAGCATGTCCGGAGAAGGGCAACGAAGCTGGCAAGGAGTGTGGAGCACAAGTCTTAGGAGGAGCAGCTGCAGGAGTTCCTGAAATCCCCGTGCTGGTGCAGCCCCAGCACCCGAGGTCTGTCAGCCCCACAGCAGGCACTGGGAGCACCTGTGCTGCAGCCACCCCCTGCCACACTGCCTTGATGAAAATGTTCTGATTGGAACATTGCCCACATTCCAGTAAGTGCACTGTTTTGGACTGCCTTCACCTGGCTGATGTGAAACTTCTGCAGATTCTCAGGATGTGGATTAGTCTTAGTGCATCAATATTCCTTTATGCTTTTCTCTTTTGTGCTTTTAATTGCTGCCCATTTTTTTTTAATAAAATTTTATGCTTCACTGTTTGTTATTCCGTTTCTGTGACAGAATTTAAATACGACCAGCACCAATTAATTCTTTAAAATAGCAGCTTTGTAATCACAATTACTCCACTGTATAGGGCAATAAGCACACGGATACATGTGATACATCGATGCCTATGTGACATGGGAAGCAATTTATCGGTGACATGCCCTCTCTGTTTTTCTGCATTATGCATTGTTATCTCAATGTTTTCCAAGACACCAATATATCGTAAGCTGAACCATGCAACCTGTTGTTCTTATGGAGGAGAAGACCACATCTTAGGTCATAACAGCCCTCTTGACTTATGGCAGAAATAAACAGTTAAAAGCATCCATCCCAAAGTAACCCAGCTATCGTGGTTCTGAGTCCTGATTACACCTTCATTTCACTCAGTTGGTAAAGCCAGCACTCAAAGAGTCATTTCTTAATAGCATCATTAAACACCTCTTAGATTCGGAAGCATATTAATTCCCGTGTATCAACTTTGATATGTAGCTAACGCTCATTGTAAAATGTGGTTAAATCTGGAAGCAGGCTCTGTGGCGGGGGGTGGAAGGGAACCTACACAACATTATCACAAGCTATCTACAAATAGCCCTGCCATCCTCCTGAGACCCATACTATAAATAAACAGCTTTGCCAGAGCCAGGAAAAGTCTGATTCTTCATTTAACTTGTTTCTTTTCACATCATAAAGCAGTCTGGAGATGTCAGGCCTACTAACTTCTGCCAATCATCTGTTAAAGGATTTGGGTCCTGTTTGGTTTGGTTACACTTAATACCCTGCACAGGCTACAGTAAAGGGTGCAAGAGTTTTGGCCATGTCCTTGTCTGGGCTCTTGATTTATGCTAGTGGAACCAAGTGTAGCATTGGCACTGCTCTGCTCTGGTGGCACTGCCACAGAAACAAAGCCCAGAGTGATGCCAAGCATTTGCTTTCCTCGTGGAAAAAGGGACTTTGAGTCGCCTAAAAAAAGAATAATGGAAGAAAAATGGAGAAGAAGCTTGCAGTTTTGGTTGAAATCCTTTGAAACATTTCAGTGGGGGGGGGGGGGGGGAAGCAAGGGATATTGTTGCTGAAATTGAAGTGTTTCATTCAGTGAAAAAATCTGACTTATTCTCCAAAAACATGAAAGACCATGGTCAAAGCCAGAGCTGCGTTGCCTCTTAACAGTTGCGCTCCCCATTTGCAGCTGTCATTCTCCCATATCCCTGAGTCTGGGATCCCCAAATGACCCCTCTGCCTCCTCGCACTGGGAGGCCCTGGCCTCACTCCCTATGGGGTGGGCAGTGCAGTACCCTGCCCTCTAGGAAAGCTGATGGAGGCAGAGAGTAAAGTGCAGCTCAAAAAGCCCTGCAAATTTCATTTTCCACCCATCTTACAAATGCTGCTGACTTGAGCCCACATACCACTTAAGGACAGAAGAGAAATATCACATCAGTTTATAAGTGCAGAAATGTAGGATGAGCTGATTTAACTCAGGCCCTCCAAGAAGAACAAAGAGCCCACGTCTCTTTCTTGTTCTTGTGCCTTCACCATGAGACTAACTGCTGCTTTTTTTTGTACCTGACAAACTCAGGTACATCAATCCAGGTTGGGATAAGGACTGAGAATAAGATGAGGAGAGTGATTTGTGAAATTTCGAAGGGAAATCCAAGTCCTTCTCCAAAGAAGTGTGAGCACAGCTCTTTATTATTATTATTATTACTGTTGTTATTATTTTATGTCTGTATCGCCCACAGGAATAGGAGGTTGTAGAAAGGTGAGAGTTGGCCTCTTCTCCCAGGTAACAACAACAAGATGAGAGGTAATTGACTTAAGCTGTGCAAGGGAAGGTTCAGGTTGAGTATTAGGAAAAAATTCCTCTCAGAAAGAGTGGTGAGGTATTGGCAGAGGCTGCCCAGGAAGGTGGTGAGGTCGCCATCCCTGGAGCTGCTCAAGAAGAGTAGATGTGGCACCGAGTGACAAGGTCTAAAGTGATCACAGACATGGATTGATGGTTGGTCTAGATGATCTAATTAATCTTTCCAACCTTAATGATTCTATGATACTCATTCATTCTGGGTCTTTAACTATACAGCAGCACAGGTAGCTATGGTATCAGAAAATCATTAAAAAATCTGAAATGTGGAACGTAGCAGAACCAGGATGGCTGAGCCACTGAACTGCTGCATCATATTTTTCTGGAAGAAGGAGAAGCCATTGCTGGTGGTCTTCCAGCTGTGTTACCAGCTGCAGAAAATGAAATTCTTTCATGCTCTGTGTGGTCGGAAGGTAACTGTCATACTAAGTGTTGTCTCAGGCAGTCCAGCCCTGCCCAGCCCACTGTCTTGTGCTTTGGCTAAGAGCGTGAGCAGTATTCATCTGCTGTCCTATGTCTTTTCTTTTTTTTACAAGCTGGGTAATTGGTGAGTCAAGGAGGGCTGATCTTGAGGAGTGGCTGGAGCTATTAAAACTGATGCTACCTTTGGACTGGGAAAAAAGGAAAAGTTATAAGCTAGATCTGAATTAACTTGATGCTGCTTGCAATGAGTGCCTCTTGTTTCATCAACCAGTGACTCACTTAGGAGTGTCTAATTCAGTGACTCTTCATAAACAAAACTTTAGCATAAACAGCTCTTCTGTTTAGATTGCTATGAGGAAGAAATCAAGCGTTTAGTTCATTACCCTCAGTGCAAAGTACTGAGAGGCTTCCTTTTCCATTCGGTAGTGTTTTCCAGCAGCCTTGCTCTCCTATGGGGACTTGGCAACATGCAGGACTGTGAACTGAATGTGCTGTTATGACATTGTAAATCTTGGGCAAGGTATTCACCAGCCAGCTGTCAGCAGAGCCCCTGTATTTCATATAATCATTAAGGTTGGAAGAGGCCGCTAAAATCATCCAGTCCAACCACCATGTTTTGTAGGTAAGGAGTCACTTCCCACTCAGGGTGATGGATGCTGGGATAACACAGCTCAGGGACCCTACAGCATGAGGAGATCTGCACAGAGCTGCTTGCAAATAGATGTTTTTGTAACTTCTTGGTAGCTTGTTGCTTTGAATTTGGTATCCAAAACCAGACTGCAGTTCCTCAGGTTCTGTACAATTCTGGAAATGAAAAGGAGAGGATTCTTCTACAGGAAACCACTACTTGCCTCCAGTTCCCTCTGAAGTTATGAGATGTGAGTCCCCTCCCTGTGGCCTACTCCATTCAGTGGGTGTGAGGTTATCCCTGCTGGCACAATGTAGCCAGGAATGCAGGGAGAGTGGGTCAGAGAAAGTGCAAATTGAGTCTGACTCTGTATCCCATTAACTAGACAGTACTGGAGTTATTTACTGTTATCATTATTGTTATACTACCTGTAGGGTTTCCTGCCCTCACTACAAAACTCAGAGAGATGCAGACTAGGTCTCCATGATCTGGGTTTTGATACTATAAGCTGAGCTGATTTCCGCTTTCGCTTTTACTTCTGTAAGGTAAATTATTTTGCTCTGTTTCAGTATTTCAGGGTTTTACTTCACAACTGAAAGAGCTGAGGCATGGTGCAGAGCTGGGCCCAAGGCTGTAGCAGCTTGGGAAAAATGTCTTTGAACTCTTTGTGGCCCTTCCTCTGACTGCCTCTGACCAAGTACTTCTTTGTGTCTGCTATCTCCCCGGTAAGAGATTTACTCAGCTAAACTGCTTCAGGACAAGCTGAAGAGAACCCTTGAAATACTTATGGAAAATCCATAGCAGTTCTCACTTTCTACAAATGTCCATATGTAGCTAAACTTGGGCAGCCTCTGTTATTTATTCTAGCAGCCTGTGTGCTCTGTGGCTTTTTCCAGTGATACTCCACTCCTCAGGTTTACATTCCCAGAGATGAGTCCTGAAAAGATCAGTTTTGAAAAACATTCTGTGACATATCTCAGCCGAGAACAGTTTTTACACCCTATCTAGTGCCAGATTGACTAAAAGGAGCCTAATCTTCTGCTGTTCATGTTATAGACTGGCAGCAAGATGAGACCAGCAACGCTTTGTGCAGTGTGCGTGCTGCACATGTAGATGTACATATGGTGATTGCCTTTTCCCCCTATGGTGGGATGGGGGTGAGAATAAGAAAAAAGATGAAATGCATGGGTTGAGATAAATATAGTTTAATGGGGCAGAAAAGTAAGGGAAAATAATAATAATGATAAAGGAATGTACAGAATGAGTGATGCACAACCCAATTGCTCATCACCTGCTGACTACTGGCTAGGCATTAGCTAAGCGGCATCGGCACCACATCCCCCCAGCCAGCTTCACTCAGTTTTCTAGTTCCTCATGATGCTATATGGTATGAGATATACCTTTGGACAGTTTGGGTCAGCTGTCCTGGTTCTGTCCCCTCCCAGCTCCTTCAGCTCCCCCAGCCTCCCCTTGCTGTCAGGACAGTAAGAGAAGCTGAAATGTCCTTGGTGTAGTGTAAGTCCTGCTCTGCAAAAACAATAACATCAGTGTGCTATCAACATTGTTCTCATCCTAAATCCTAAACACAGCACCATTCCAGCTACCAGGAAGAAAGTTAACTCTATCCCATCTGACACTAGGAATACAAATCCCATTAGGGGATCCAGTTTTTCTTTTGGGACCTTCCTAATTATTCTGCTGCTGTTGTCCCTGTCCTTGTTCCCTCCCCATGACCTGGCTGGCCTCTGGGCAGCTTGCTCACTTGGCACATGAAGTGAACTTTTTCATGGTGATGTGTAGCTCCAGCTGTTTGCTTTTCTTTTGCAAGATGTTACCGTCCATCTAAAGTTGAGAAAGCTCACTCACCATATCTGGAGGAAGAAATGAGAAAGCTTGCCTGAAGTTGCGTTTCTCACTCACAGAGGGGAGGCCGCTTATGATGGCTTCCAGTTACTAAGTAGCTTCCATGTGATGCCAAGAGTCTCCGCATATTTACCAAGCCTTCCCCTGGGGCCCGGCCAGCATAAGTGTAGGCTGGGCCTCCACAAGGCTTAAGGCTCTGCAAAAGGCTGTTGCATTTCTGCATCTGCAGGGCCACCTTCTTTTCCCATCAGTGCCAAGGTGAAGCTCAAGCAGCATAAAGTGAGCGCGCAGCCAGTGGCAAGCAGGAGGGAAAGCTCCAGAGCAGTGCCAGCATGTCTGGCGGGTGCCACCTGAGCCACCCTGGTGACCTTCTTGGGCACTGTCCTGGAACATCAGATCCAGGGAGAGCTGAGGATGTGGACTTTTGTGGGACGGCTTTCTCTTCTCAGCGGGGACAAGATTTCTCCTTTTATCCAAAATAAGATAATGAATAACAAGGATTAATTTAACAAAAATACTGGGAGAAATCTTTTAACTGTAGAAATCAGCTTCAGCAGCAACATTTTATAAACATGGCTCAAAATTAGTCTTCAGACACCCTGTGTATCACCATGGCCTGGATTGCACTTGGCCCCTCTCCAGGAACTCATTTGATACCCATGAGAGATTTCAATCCAGGAGGGAGCTCAGGCTGAGCAGTGGCCACTGACACCACTCATTTGACAACAGGATTTTTTTCTAGCATGATCACATAAGGGGAATATATTTTACATTTGCAATCAGCAAAAATTGGAGAAACGTTTTTCTCTTCAGCTGTTATATACTGTTCTGAGCTCTAAGGCTTTCTTGCAAAAGCAGGACATTCAGCACCACAAAAAATCTGTATTTAGATAGTGTGACTCTGTTGGCTCAATAAACCATAAACAATATGCTTAATAACACTGCAGTTTTTCTGGCATTGTGTTACTGTAGCAAGGCTTCAAGGTCATCTGCCTTTTGTCATAATCTTCTAACAGGATGGCTACATTCTTTATCAAGTTCTGGTTTGTAGCTGGGAGAGCATTGTGCTTCCTGATGACAACTCTTGCCATGAAGCCTCACCATATTCCAAGTAATCAGTAGAAAGACACAAGGGAAATTGACAACAAAATGGATATAGGTACAACCTACCACCTATCACTCATACTTTACTGCACTTGCTTTGCACGATATGTGCCAAATCCTGCTGATATACAGATTTCTTCCTACAGCGTATGTTGTTCTAACTGCTTACAGACCTCTGTAGAAGAGCCTGCACCTTGCAATACCCATGAAGGACCAGGATATCTGCATAACAACTTAATCTCACTGTTGGGCATGTTTAGCTGTGGGAATTGCTTCAAGATAACCAGCTAGGAGCACTCAGAACTCAGCACTCAGCTCTCCCCTCTACATCTTGAGGTCAATCACAAATTCCAGAAATAGAAATTGGTACTGCTTTGCAATTGCCAGTTTTTAAATGTGAGAACTTTGCTTTTTCAAGATCTTTCCCTGCAACTTTGAAGAGTCTTGAAATAGGTTGCCCAGAAAAAAGAAAAATACCCACTGTTCTTCCCTCCCCAGCCCCTGCCTGAACAGTGGAGATTGCTGACCAGTCTGCTGAGTCCAAACCATCAGCTAGTCTGAGGTTATGTAAAGTGCCTCTGCTGGAGTACCTCTCACAATAGGAAACAACCTTGGTCTTCTCAAAGAGAGCTAAGAAAATAAGGTGGCTGAAGTGACTGGATTTCAGGATTTAGTTAGAGAAATGCATTAGACTTCGTACCTACTATTGAGGACTTTAAGCTTCTGATCTCAGGGAATCTAATTTCTGGCAAACAGTGACAAAGATGGAAAAGAGGAAAACTTCACCAAGTAAGGTATTAGTTGTTACTTTAAAGTAATGAATGGAGAATGAATATAGCCAGTTTTCAGTGATCCAACAAGGAAATTAATCTAGCGTGATATTTCACACCAATTATGCAAATGGATTTTAAAGATAATCTGTTAAAAAAAAAAAAAAAAAAAAAAAAGCCTGTGTGGGGACTTCTGTGTCCTTGGAACAGGCTATTCCTTCAAATAGACTTGACCTCATTGTGAAAGAAAGCCAGTGACTTTTCATGGCTCAGGGTCTAAACGTTGCCAACAGCTAAACTATTTATAGGCTTAACACCTGACGAGGTGTTAAATAACTGTTAGTGGTAAACATTGTGGTGCAGAATTATCACTTCAGACTGAAACTGGACTAAAACTCACAAAACCTGGAACGAATAAAAGGATTCACATAGGATTTAAGATATGTTTAAGAAAGGGCACTTAATGTATCTTCTGTAAGTAGTATGCAACCCAGCAGGATTAGAGACTTTGGAAATGACAGGTAATTTTTTACTTGTATGTAAATAACCTCTCAATGAATTTTCACCTAAATGTTAAAATACAGTACTAGAAAGCAGATGGGTCAGACTACAACAAATGTACTAAATGTTTTACAGCATTCACTGCATGGTGGACCCCCTCTTGCTAACACAAATATTCCCTTGACCCCAGTATATTTGTTATAAAAGCAAGAGAAGAAAGTAACAAAGCTTGTTGGGTGTACTTGCTTGTTTGGAGAAACTGACAGAGCATAGCTGACCTTAGATATGTTGGGGGCGGTCAAGCAGCAGAACTTTATTCATTTTATGGTGTAATAAATGTTTCAACATATCGCAGCCCTCTTGGTTGCCTTGCATGGTGCTATAGGATCACAATCCATGTGCTGAAAAATACTGAGTTATAAAACAGTCTGGAGCCTCTTCTACTGCTACTCTAATTCTCTAATAAATTAGTCACTCACAAAATGGAGGACGCACGAATTTGGAGATGTCTCCCATCCACACTGCTCTGTTGCAAGCATGTGCCACTGAGCCACTTCAGGGCAAGATCCACAGTTGTCTGGAGGGAGAGGAGACAAACATTCAAAACCTGGGGGCCAACAATGTGTCTATGTGCTCTGAGAAAAGCCCTAAGCAAGGTCAAAGGGCTGCAGCTTTTCTAGGCAGTTTCTCAGGATTGGCTCTATCCAAATATTGTAGGTTTGTGTGGAGCCAGGAGCATCAGCCAGTGACAGAAATGGGAAGCAAGGGGGTCAGGATGCCCAGAGTGCTTATAACCACTCGTGGCCCTTGCTTGCAGCGGTGGTGTGGTGGAGCCATCCAAGCTCACTACATCCTCCTCACACACAGCATCTCTGCTGACCACTTTACATGGTTGGAGTTTGCAGACCAAAGAGCTCTGTGCAAGAGCATTCAACAGTGACGAAATCAAGAAGGTAGAAATTAAACAAATATTTTGTGAGTCCCTTCAGCAACTTAATGATATCTTGGCCTAAATCAACTCTTGAATAGTCATCACAAAAACACTGCTGCAGTGCCTGACAGCTACATGATACAGTCGTGACCTACTGCTTCCCAAACACTGCTGAAGTGCTACAAGAATCCTTGTCTCTTGCACTGGTATTGACTAGAGAAGCACGTGCTCCTAGCTCACTCCATGAGGCTATGTAATTCAGCTTCCCAATGGCCTCCTGAAATAATTGCAATGATAATAATCATAATACTTAATAATGGTAAGTACTAATGTTCTGTGGTACTAGACACTAATGAGACCTGCTCCCAGACATTGTATGTAATGTTCAGGAAGGGCCAACTCGGACCAGACAGGTGCAAGCAGGGAGAGCTGAGAAGAGTGGGGAAACTAAGAGCTCCTCTGGGACAAGGGGAATTTGTCTGGCTTAGTGCTAGTGAGAGCATGTCCCAGGGTGGACACCACTGCTTTCTATAAAGAGAGCAAGGGCATAGCACCAGAGAAAGAGGAGCCAGTTAAGCTAAGCAGTGGAGTTGGCAGCAAAAGAAATAAAGGGCCATGAATCAATTAGAAGAAATTTTCTAGTCAGAGGAGAGAGGTCTTGAACAATAAATACGTCAATGAGTGTAATGGCAGCTGGGGCTAGGGATATGTGTGCCACCGACAGTCCTTTTGTGCATCATCATTGCAGGGCACACCCTCCTGAGTGCCCTCCAAGGCTGGAGGTACCTACATCACAGACTGCAGGCACTGAAGGTCTCCTGGGGGCTGCAAGCTCTGCATCCCCACGTGTTCAGCACTGCTCAAGCTGAGCAATTTTTCAAGCTGTGTAATAGTTTATTACTCTCTCCCTGTATCATTTCATTCAATTCTGCTTCTGTCTGGTACTTTGGATTGCTTGTCTCCTCTTCGTATGGCCATTCTTAAAAGACTTCTCAAACTTAAGAGCTCATCTTTTGGTCTGGCTCAAGAGAAATGAAATTGTGGATTTAAAAGGTGGATAAGGCACTGTGTTCAGGGACTTGGGTGAAGAGTTGCCAGATTATCTGATATCCTGAATAGTCTTGTTAGCTACCGGCAGATCAACAAGTACCAAACAACTGACATGCCTACACTGAGAATGGAGCAAAGGGGAAGAGGCTCAAGTGATGACTGTCCTCAGGGTCACTGCTGAACCCAACACAAAGTACTTTACAGCACAGGCAAAGACATAGGCTTTGGTCTGTGGAGGATGCAGCAGTGACTAGTCATGGTAAAATATGAAAGTCATTCATATTGCTGTATTCGAAGTGTGTACTTGTGAGAAAGGAAGGAAAGGAGAGAACACCCAGGACAAACCAGGACTGAGACTGATATTGGAGCTCCTCTCCTAGCACCCAGTGGGAAAAGATGCTCACATCTTAGTGCAGCACCCTCACTTTAATTTCTTGCCTCTTGGCAATGAGCTCTGCTGTGACACGATCAGCTTTGACCTCATTCTTTAGAAGCAGAGACTTCTGGAGCATGTTTGTGCTGCTTTCCAGCATCTTGCTGGGAGCCTACCAAGAAAGCTGGCTTTACAAGTAAGAGAAGGCACACAGTGAATTCCCTTGCACTTGTATAGAGCCAGGTTAGTGTACAATAACTTTATATCTTAAAGCTGACCAAAATCTGAAATTCCATCCCCTCACCTTCACAGTACAGGCATTCACTTATGTGGTTACCCCAAACCAGAAGAGAAGTGTAACAGTTTTAAGAAGTTCCCATTTAGTCAAATTAAACCATGAGACATCCTTGGGCCATGCTAGGAACCACCATGACCCAGAGTCCCACCTTGCCACAGCCCTCACGAAGCATAAAGTGTGAAGAGACCCTTCAATTCAGCCAGAATGCAGCAAGGAGATGGTGCTGGGATGGGTAGGACCACCATAAGGAGGGGGGCTGTGGGACACTGCTCCATGAGTCTGAGCAGCTCTGGGAGCCTCTGTCATCCATGGAGCTGGCTGGCTTATGCTGGGAGGTGTCCCAAATGCAGTCAGGTCTCTTTCCAGGCTTCTTTATGGTGTAATTGATGCACACTGACTGGAATGAACAGTGAGTTGTCACATGCTGGCTTGAACTGGACAGACATGATAGATACGGGCCTAATCTCCAGAAAGATCTAAGTTTATGTGGGTTTTTTAATGCACATAGAGTAACCTGGTAAGCTCTAGATATTTGAAAGAGGTGCTAGAATTACAGGATGAATCAACTTTAAAGCTGATGAACAAAAATAAATATCTTGAGAGGTCAGTGAGGTCTACTCAAGCTCTGCACTGGCAATGGAGTTATCACCTCACTCATGATTTAGGGGGTGTAAGGCAATAAGATCATGAAGCACTGGTCAATGCCTTTTCATGTCAGTGGGAGCCTAGCAGGTGCCAAGGTGCAACCCATTTTCTGCACAAAGGAGGGAGTAACTCAGGTAGGACCAGAAACATGTCACAAAACAAACAAGAGTGATCCATAACTGGTAATGTTACTACTGAAAGTTGGAACTAAGTTTTAGTCCTCAACACAGAATATTTCTCTTCTTTAACTTTATTACTAGTGTGTTACCTTCTTCTCATCAACAACTTTTGAGTCACTCTGTGTATAAAAGCAATTTATAAAAGCAGAATATTTTGATATACAATTTTCACAGAGGGAAGTCCCCGAATAGAAATGAGGCTTGTCCCAGATTTGATCAGGCACTTTGAATCTACTGCATCCTTGGATTCCTGCCATACCTCTGATGTCAATACACCACACTGAGGTAATTTTCCTGATGAACAGAGTGACACGCACTCACCTCTCTAGGGGCCTGACTGTCGAGCCAAATGATAACAGACAAATAGCTGGGAACATCTGGGGTGACCTTGGCCAACACGTGTACCATACACTGAGCAGGCAGCATTTGATTTAAGAGTTAAGAGTTGCTTTGATTTAAGCAGATAATGCAGTTTGCTGAGGTTCTCTGACATATGAATGGGATTAAAGATTTATCCAACTTCATGGATGATGAGGATGTGAGTGACACATTCATACTATTATTCTCTGGGAAAATACACAGCAGTCAATCAAATCAACCAGAGTTTTATCCAGATCATTAATTTCTTACTCACTGTTTACTCATCTGGATGTGGTAAAATGACCTCTGATTCAACAGGCATTTTCCCTTTAGAGAAGACTTCATAACAGACCCTCTCTATAAAGCTAATAAAGCATAACATCACCCAAGAGTATGCAGAAGAAGCTGAACAGAATGCAGGGCTGCCAGCCTTTCTGGCCTCATACCCCAACATGTGAGTGAGGATAGCAGGACCTATTCTTCCTTCTTTGGAAAATACATGCTGGAAGTGACCATTTCTCTTTCCTTTTCCTGGGGACCAGAGCAAGGGACTGACCAGATGTTAGTACTCTTGATGCTATCACCCAGCCCATGCAGGGCACTACTGTAGGTAGCCTTGGCTTTATCTTCATTCCAGACTTGGACTCTCTTTACGGGCAATTAACACCAGCCGTATGGGACAAGATGCTTGCACCAACCAGGAGAAATTACTGAACTGAGGTTTATTTTAAAAATTACAGTTACTTGTTTGCCATCAGAGACTGATCGAGAAACAGATTCCATCAGTTTTTTTAATAATATTTCTAGTTACTGAATTGCTGTTAGAATACAATTATTTAATCCTTTGTCCAAGTCATAAGCTCAATGATGCTGATGTAAATTAAAAGAGAATCCATTGTGTTCATTGGTGTTAATGTAAGTTGGAAGAGCTGAGGGTAGGATGGATCTCATTGTCTCTAATAGATTTGACATCATAAGACTGAATTCAGTGATGGTTTACGAAAAGCTAATTAAAAAAATCTGAATTGCTGATAAGTGGTGTTTAACATTATGATTTTTATAACGCTTGGTTGATTTCAGAAGCAATTGCACTACTTGGAAAATTTTATTTTATGATGCAAGATCATTTCAGTGGGTTTTTATATTTCAACTTTTCTATTAGATTTAAGATTAAGTTAAATGGAAATGAAACAAGAAATCTGGTGTATTTTTATTCAATTTTGTTGTGTTTTTTTTTTTTTTAATAAAGATTATGCTGCTTGTTTACGAACATCAAGAATTTGCTCCTGGAATCAGAACTTGTATGAGAAATATCAGCTTGCAGAGATGATTTTCATAATACTTCGTTTAACCCTGATAAGAGTAATTACATGGCATGGCACAAGTTTGTTCTTTGTTGTGCATGACAGCAAAAATGGGAAAGGGCCGTACAGAGGCAAAAGAAAAGAGTCACTCTTATTGCGCTGGCATCAATGTTTTCAATGCCAAAGGGGTTTTAGCCTCTCGATGTATAGATATTATTGTACTTTGAATATAAAACATATCTGTGCAACGTCTTGAAAATTTGGTGCCAAGATTATATTTGCACAGAGGGGTCAGGAAGCAAACAAATTGTATAATATTGCACAACGAAGAAAGGCATTCAGGAGCTAGACAGGTTTTCCGATAGGAAGGTTCAACCCACAAACTACCTGCAGGGAAACCTTTATGTAACACTTCTAAGTTTAAAATCATTTTTTAAATCTGAAGACTTGAATTTTCCTAAATCCACAAGCCTAAATAGTGACAGCCAAGAATCACGTATATTTACCAGTATAATTCAATGTCTGATGGTGTCTTGAATCCTTCTCTGTTGGTGGTGCTAAACAGCTCCTGAGGATTTTCTTCAGATGAAATGTTTGCCATGCCATCTCTGCAGAGATTAAAACACTGGTCACAACTGCTGGAGTTTCAGAGAAAGTACCTGGGTGGTTTTGTGGGTTCTACAAATGGGAAAATGAGATATGGTCCCAGTTACTCACTTTCTGCTGGCCATAGAGTAAGCCTGGCAGCTATGAGATGAAAAATGAGGCTTCTGTTACAGGTCTAGCCTCATTCAAATTGTTTTAAGTGCTCTTTTGATTTGTTTATGATTACAAATCTTGGAAGTCTGGAGCCTTTTACTATTGGGAGAGAGGTCTCTGAGGGCAAGCTGCAAGAGAATGGTCTTTAAATGTGTAAAACTAATGTGAGTATCTGATATGTTCCTAATTCCTTTGAAGTGAGATTCCATTGTAAAGAACTACTGTCAAAACACACTGGGAGGACAGTACTTCATGGATATTTTTTTTCCATTTTAAGCAGTTCCACAAACAAGACAGCTAGATGTAAGGCCATTTGGGCAAGTAGGTTCAGATTGTAATTCAGATCAAGCAGGTCAATGCATGTATGTGTTGGAGCCTGAGGTATGTAAACAGATAGCACAGTGGTGGGCACATTACAGCTGAGGAGCGGATTAGGAGGATTCGCACATGGGCAGCAGCTGCACACACAGAGTTTCCCAGAGCTGTCCTAAGCTTTTCTGGAGTTGAATCAACCAGTCATGCACATATGTGTCATATTATGCATGGTGTTGTTCTGTCTTTTTATTTATATTGACTCCATATTGCCTGCTATAAATTCTGAATTTGAAATGATTAATCATCTCACTGCCTTCTGCAATGTCCTTTCGCATATTGCAAGACAGATGTAAATTCAGTCAGTATGAGGTATGCATAGAAACATAACATACTCCTAATTAACAGTGGGTGCCTACTGACATCATCCCAGTTTGGTTTTATTTTCCGGGATGCCACACTAAAATGCACAGCACTGAGTTTACATAGGGAGCTCTTTCACACATATGTACAGGAAAGCTACTTCTCAGTCATTCCTCTTTGTCCTGAACTCTTAAGAAACACTTCTGATTCTGAGAATCCCCAGCTAGCATATTCCCCATAAAGGTTCCTTCCAATTTCAGGGTTGTGTCGGGGTTTGAAATGAAGACACCTAGCTGTATTTACCCAACTGCATCGGGAAAACATTTCTTTTGCTGTCATGCAGCTGCAGCAAATGCCTCGTGAGAGACTGCTGATGACTCCCAGTTGTGCACAATGCACTGGGAGTGCAGAGGGAGCCTTTCCTGACTCACAGTGCTCTATGCTTCAAGCCACGTGTAACTTCTGACTTTTCTCTCAATGAGAAGAGTTTTTAATGGCTTCTGCCTGCATCAACACAAGCTAATCCACTTTGTTTTAATTATAGCAAAGTACAGTTTGGGGCAATAGAAATTCAAGATGGGTGCAAATGTTTAGTTCAGTCTAACTGTCTGCATAATGCATACCTATACTTCATATTTCACTGATGCTCTCCCCAAAGTTGTGAGCTCTGTGTATAAATATATCATCGGGTCCTTTCCAAGTCTATTTGCAACTGTGGTTGTCATTCTGTATCAGCAAATTACCCTAAACCATATAGAACTGTCCTAGAGCCTTTCACTCATCTCCAAAGACCCTGAAATCTCAATGCCTTCTTCATACCAGATGTAGATATCACTCTGAAGCTTGAAAGGAAAGGGACTAAAATGCTGTGAGAACTTTACATGGCAAGTCAGTACATGCCATTGAAAGCCATATTATTTCTCAGGCCTGAGGCACTCTTTTAAAAATCTCTGGATAGAAGCAGCACAGCTATCCCTGAAGTGCTGCTTGTGCTCCTTGTTCTAAGGTGTGTCTTGCTTAGAAACAAATGAGCACACTTCCAATAAAATAAACAGGGTTATACTGGTCACTACAAGGTAAAGATCTGCTCATTTTTTACATAAATAAATACAAAAGACATTACTGGGCTGGTCTTTCCATTTTGCAGCATAAAGTGAGGATCTTAAAAGATGGAAGGAAAGTATCTGAAAGCAGTTTGTGAAGGAATTTTTAATCAGAAAAAAGTTGGGCGAAAGTTCACACCTTCTTCAATATTTAACCCAACTGCTCTCCTGCTACGCTAATTTTTACCTGTGATGGATATCTCAAGCAAATTATTTCACCCAAGTATAGCAGATTTCTAGTAAATATCTTTTAATATGCACATACGTATGTGAAGAGAGAGAATGAGTTCTTATTCATGCGCATGAGTGATAGGAGAGTCAGAAAAGATTACAACAATTTGTTATAAAAATAAAGTATAACTTCACTAAGGAAAGAAAAGACTGGTAATGCCTGGTTGATCCATTCTTTCTTTGTATGAGACCTCAGTGAGATTTGACTGTTTGCTGTGCCCTCACTTACTGTAGCATAACACCATCTGTTCCTCTGGTCCTGGACCAGCTTACCTGAGCACACCACTAGATGAGCATTGTCTCTCATACTTTGTTATAGAGATGTGATGCAGAGCAGAAACAATGTGAGCTTGAGGCCAAATATGTGCTATAGATTGTGGGTGCAAAGATAAGTAATGAGGACTGTGCCGTCCAATTGCTATTGCTCCAGCAATTTCTAGTTAATTTTTTCTCCTTTTTTTTTTTAGTATTTTAAAAGAAAATAAAATGATTATGAGCAGCAAACCAGTAGCCAGAGACATTTCTTAACACTGGTGAAAATTTACACTGACTTTTAATCACCTCTTCAATGCAAGAGTTTTGACTCTAGGCAGACATGAATATCCTGTGGTGTTCTGTGCTGCATACCCTGATGAGCGTGCCTGCAGACTCACCAAGATCTGCTGTCTGCAAAGGTGATGGTTTGATTCCTGTAGGACGCTGTTTTTTTTTTTTTCCTTTGACTATTTTTTAAAGTTTTCCACGAAGTTTGCTGTGCATCTTGAGGCTGGTGTTCCAAACATGCCTCAATGTCATTTCTGTTCCCCACTGTGTCAAAAGCTAACTTAGCGCATGCAGCCCTGCTTCCTCTAATGTCTCGCTCACGGTATCAGCATCCATCAGTGATGGAGGTCCCTGCTCATGGTGTTCAAATCCACATGAGAGTCTCAACTGGTACACAGCACGAGGTTGTCACAAGTTTTACAGCCCCAGTGCTATTTGGGTCTCTGGGTCATCGCTTCACAATGTCATGGAGATAAAGTATTTAGCAAGATTCAAGTTTGGGCTCAGCGCAACATGAAAACAGAACTGCTCAGAAGTAAATAATCAAAAAAACATTTGGAAAGGCTGCAAAGTGCCAAGTTTTGAAGATTTAAACCAGTCACTATGAGCTATCATAAATTCCCTGAGAGAAACAATCTGTTCTGCCAGATGATCCTTGCAAATTCTCCTAAACCACCAATGTCAGTCAAGCCATTGTGTCTAGTTAAACTAGCTACTGGCCAGACTGATTTTTAGGTACTGAGCACCAGAAAATATTATTAAGTCAGATATTTATCTGTGGTATATAACTGTGAACATAACTAAAGTGACAGACATGAAGTACAGTAACAGCAGAGAAAAGAAAACCATTGTCATGAAAAATGTGCCAAGTAAGAAATGATTCAGTCCTTGCTGGATTTCAGTATGATACCGTGCATGTACCTACACATGCACATACAGAGCGTGAGGTTAAGATGTCTGAACTTGTCTCACAATCTCAGGTCAAAAGGAAATCACTAGTTAAGGGAAAAAAATAATTAACATGGTTTAAGCACTTCTGAAAAGTGCTGTGCTGGCATGTCCTGAATAGCAGAGTTCTGGAGAGTAAGTACAAAGTGGATGGACAGACATTCCTGCACTGACATGGTAACATGCCTCACTCTGGTCCCAAGAGACTGTCCCACCTGAGGGGGAGAGCTTTTGGCTGAGGAGAATGGACAGCATCTGCTGCAGCCCATCACAGAATCAGAGTGATGGAGTTCAAAAGGGGCCTCTGGGTCCACCTAGTCCAACCCCCATGTCAAACAGGGTCACCCAGAACAGACTGCCCAGGACGACATCCACACAGCCCATGAAGTCCACACATGCTACTATTGGGCAACTGCTGGGCATCAATCTCCTCTGTCTGGGCTGGACCAGCTTTGGCCTAGTGACCCAGGGAGCTGCTTGTATCCCATTTCTAATCCCTTGAAACTAAATCCTCTCCATGTTCAGCTCCCACAAGAGCACACCAGTTCCCTGCTTGCTGGGCAGCAGTGCCGGCTGCCCTTGGCACTCCCAGTGCAAGTTGGTAAAGGCCATTTGTGGCCATCACCCATGGTCAGCAATGCCTGCAACCCCAACACCCAGAAAAAAACACTTTAAACTGCCCTTATTGGTGGGGTGCAACTACATAAATGCCAAAGGACCGAAGCACATCAGCAGCTTAAGTGAAGAAAATGCATCCTACGTGTCTTTACAGCTCTTATCAACAACAAGGCAACTTGGCTGAAATTCAGCTCCTTACTCCAGCCTTCATCTTTGCTGTCATGCTTGTTCTAATCTTATCTGAAAAGGTATTAAACAGATTTTCCACAGTTTAACTTTCTGTTTTTATCAAATGCTTGGGTTTTCCCTGGAGCTGTGATCTTCAAACACAACTCAAGAAGTGATCATACTTAATGTGGAGACCTGAGTCTCCCTGCCTCAGCAGCGCTGAGTGGCATCATCAAGCCGTATTGTGTTTTAGGAGACTATGCACTAGGAAGACGTTTCTTAATGGTGAAGGAATCTGCCCTCTTCTAGGCTTAGTGTGGGAGTTTGAACTGACAGTTAACTCTGTTCTTGAGGAATCAGAGATCTCTCACTTTGGTGGGAAAAGAACTCCACAATTCTTTTCACAATTCCACTGTAATTTATTTGCTCTCACCCTTTTAAGATAACCTAGTCTGTAATACATAAATGACTGCAGGACAGTCATTTCAGTGAATACTGCCTGAAAAGAAAGCTAACACAGGAAAGGATTTATTCTGTCTTCTTGCCTGTAGTGATGTCTCTTCCCTCAAAATACTGATGTCTTATTATTGCCCTGTCTGCTTACTGCCTCAGCAGAGTCCAGCAGCCTGCTGAATTAGGTAAATGTACAGTTATTTTTAACTGAATTGAATGCTACACATTTGGATGGCAGAGATATACACTGGTGTCATATGACATTCTGTCGAGACACTTGTCCTAAATTTAGCTCTAAATTTAACCTGAAAGAAGTAGGGCAAATAATTAAATGTCAGCCCTGCAAAACAAACCTGTTGCATTGTGATTTGAGCTTCAATGAGGCAGAAATCTCTCACCTGTGCTCAAAGCAGTCAGCGCAGGACAGCTAAAATATTTCAATGGCAGCATAAAGGAGAGATAATTTTATCAGAGCTTTAAATACTGTAGTTATTACATTTGAATTTGACCACACTGCAAAAACAGCACTACATAAATAGAGATCATGGTGCCGTGTCCTTTAGCACAGTCTATTCTGGTTCTTTGGCTGCCCTCATCTGCAGAGCAAGCAATGATGTCCCTTGCTCAGTCAGCTTATGCAGGGGAACAGGCCAGTGTTACATGGTAGGAGTCAACAGGGATGACAGCTTGTCCCTTGCTTTGAGTTGCCGAGCCTGATGGCAGTGGACACACTGTTTGTCCCAATCCAGGCTGGAGCTCTTCCTAAAGAACCAAATCTACCCACTTCTCCTGCAGCTGTGCGCAGCAGGGTCTCACTCTGCCTCCACTCCGGTAGCCTGGCACATGAAAAGTCATAAATGAATTTCTTGAACCTCACCATACTGAAAGGTATGTATGTTTTGCAAGCTGCTGAATTTAGATAGGGCCATCTTCTGGTTTTCAAGGGCTTTTTATGTGTAAGAATAGTAAAATAAGGGCAGACCTGTATCTACCCTTTTCTCACGCCATTAGGACAAGGGGAGGAGATCACTACAGCAGATCTTCTTGCATACAGCAGTCACAGTAGTTGGAAACCATTAGTCTTCAAGGAATTAGATGCTACCAGAGAAATACATCAAAAACCACAAATTAGCAGAGGGAGACTTTGTTCTTAAATTAGTCTATGGGATGAAATGGAGAGGTAAGTTCCTGTTGTATATTTCCACATATTATTTTAAAAATTGTAGAAAGCTTGTTTCCCATCAAAATCTCTTTGACTTTTCCGCCATTGCTGTTTTAGAGTCCTTGTTTTGCAGGACCTTTTCCTGTGCTTCATGTTGCCATTCTTGTCCTCTTGTTCCTCTGCAAAAGCCTCAGAGCAAAGGAGTTCAGCAACAGCTCCAAATTTTGTGGATTTTGTAAAGGTCAAGAAAAAGAGAAGACTTTCATTAGAATTCTTACTAACATGCATTATAACATAAAATAAATGATATTTGCACAGCAAATGTCAACTAAAAGATAATGTTTATGCTTTCTCCCTTCCTCCAAGGAACATGCATTTGTTTATATAGTCTTCAGGTTGCATTCACTATGTATTAGGATTTCATGATCTCTTCTGACTGATTGCTCTTTCAGTTTGAGTCAGCGGATGTGACCTTAGGATGACATTTGCTGAGAGGTGGTGTCTGCGATAGCTGAGCTTCCAAAGCTCACTGGCTGGGCAGTTTCTAGGCCGAGCCATCAGATATCTCAAATGGGGCTTGGGGCCCTAATATGGCATGTTCCCCTTGGTGATCATATCGTGTTTCCAGAGAACTGATGGCTCCATTTTTATTTTCTGAGAGTTTAAAGCTTTCTGTAAAGAGGCAGTTGTACACTGTGCAAAATTCCACCCTGACTTACAGGTGAGAATCAAGAGCCATTGGAGTGTGTTAAATCCCTCCTGAAAAGGCAATTATGTTCTTAGTAGAGTGAACTCAGTGCACCTACACCTTTGCAACAGTGAAATATTGAGGCAGCGGAGTCTGCAAGGAATATTATATATTGTATTCCCTATCCCAGGGCATGTGTGGCACTCTGCACCTTTTCCCATACAAGTGCCTCTGACTCCTTGTCTCTTTCAGGGTACTGTGGCCAAAGCAATCATTAGTTCTTGCAAAGGAAATTGAAACTGTCTTCCCCTGTGGGAGTTTCTGTCTTCTTGTTATTTGAACATAGGTTGTATAGCAGGAGGTATGGGGGAGTTGCTTTTGCTTCTGGCATTTCCATTTAATCTCTGGGAGTGTCTGATGGAAGCACAGCATGGCAACATTGAATGAAAAGCAAAGCTCTGCTTACTGGAATATGATTATGAAAGATATGGCAGTGTGTACCCTAAGTCTGTACTCACAGTGAAATATACCACCCAAAATATCTCACTGCCTTTCTACAGTGAAAAAGCTCGGAAAAGTTATCAAGGGCAAGGAAAGGTCTCAGGGCACCTAGCACATGTATCAGTATGCTGTTCTTTACGCCGTTCTTTGGCAAAGTATTGTGGGGACTGCTTTGCTTTAAACACAAGAAAATAATGTCAGCAGGAGCCTAATTGGATAGCTGCTATGCAACTGCATAATGCAGGAGGTCTCCTTGTCTGGCTCATATTGCACCTCATATCTGTGTGTATTCCGCAGTTACTACTTCCACATGCTCAAAACTTTATGTATGAATGATAGGCAGATACAGAATGGTTATCTACTGGAACAATGCCTTCTGCCCAGGTATTCTTACTGTCACAACTAGACAATATTTTCTTGGTCTCAGAGCAGACATCCATGAGCCAAGTGTTTGGGCACAGCAGAGTTGGTCATTGACGGGAGTTACAGGCTCAGGATGAAAATAATTAGCTCCGACATCCGTTCTCACCTGCATTTCTTCAGGTGATGCCAAATGTGTTGCCAGCTTTGCACACAGAATGACTCTGTAACAAGATTGTTGGTCTCCTAGGATGGACAAACGAACTTTGTTTTTTCACCAACTTTAGTTGCTTAATTCATTTATGCTTTATTACAAAGCAGCTCTTAGAAGAACTGAAGGGTTACTTAGGTCGACTAATGGAGGAAGGGGCTCTGAAAAAATCCAAAAATAAAGCATGCTAAATGTACTTTCCTAACCTGATTTCTGCTGGCTATTTTTAGGAAACACAAAGAATAAAGAGAACCTTGTTCATTTAGCCATCTTCTATTTTTATGTGGTTGTTCTTTGTCTTCTCTCAGATTGAACTCTTTTTTATTGCTCCCTGTTTGTGAGACCCCAGATGACTCCCCCGTCAGTATGAGTTCGCTATTTCCACCATTTTCTATTTAAAGAGAAAGCAAACAGAGCTAATATGCAGTGTCTGAGTTTGAAGTCTGTCCCAGAAAATTGCATGATTTTATGTGTTTATTTTTGCAGGTGATGTTTTGTTATCTCTTGGAATGTCTTGGGGTTAAGCTGAAAATGCAGATTCGTAACTGAGTGAGTTAATATTTCCCAGCGGAAATATTAACAAATCTGATGCAACACTAATAAATCATAATGATTGTTATTATGCTTTGAATGCGTTGTAATAAAGACACAATATTGTTTTATTGGAAAAAATATCAACTTCCAAATGTATGATTTCATGACTGTATAGTAATATTTCTGTAGCAATATTTCAAACTTTTATGAGATCTTCCTCTGAGGATACTGAAGTATTTCACAGGTGAATTTAATCAGTAGTGATTAAATAAAGTCCTATTTGTCAATCTCTATCCATATAAGCAGTTTAGTTGGCTTCCTCTTTGTGAGAATTTCTGGACTCATTTCTGAGGTTAATATGTTTGACTATTTCCACTCCAGTAATGCATATGAGACTCAGAGGACTTAAATGATTTACTAAAGACAAAACAGGTAGTTAATGGTATGTGAAAATAGAACTTCTGAAGCAGAGTCCTGTGATTTTACTGGAAAAGAGTGCAGCAGCATTCATAGGTGCTCCAAATACATCAAATCCCTGTTGCCCACAGTGCTGCATTCCTCCAGCAATAGGCACTTTACTGCTGCCTGATCTGTCCAGACTTATGCACTGAGTGAGAGATACATGCAAGCAGCTCCTGCATGGTGTTCCTCCGTGCTGGAGCTTCTGTCCCACTTGTCAGCTAGATCTGGCAGTCCTGATCCATGACCTACCAGCCTCTGGCTTTTGGCTTGCTGAAACATGGAGTGCGGAAGAGGCTACAGCCCTGTTCCTTGCTTGGCAGGTCACCCAGCTGTGGCACTTGCCACTTCATGTCCTGCATGTCTCTCTGCACATAGACAAATACCTGATGTTCCCCACAGCTTGAAGGGTCTGATCTGGTTAAAGCTGAAGAAAAGCAAGGCATGGACCACAATTTCTGGTGAAATAATCATCATTTCTTATTTGTTCCAGGACTCAGAGTATGCTTTACACAGATTCTGTGAAAGAAGTGTGCACTGGATGTTACAAAGAAATCCAGGAGCATGAGAGAGGGAATTGCAGAGCGCTAGGTGTGAATGCAGAACTACCTGGAGTGTTCATAGCTGCTGAGACCTTGAGGCACAGCGTCTTTTTTTCTAATCAAACAGCCCATACTGGAAGACTCAGACTCCCATGCCTTTGCCAGGTGTGAATCTACAGTGAAGTATCAGCATTTTTCCTTGAGTTCAGTGAGTCATCATGCAGGCCATAGGAGTGCCAAGGGTGTGGATCTGATGAGAGCTTGCCAAAAGGCAAGCAGAAGGGTTAAATCTGGTAGATATTCAATCTTGGTTTTAAGCCAAGACAATCTTAAAGTAATATCAGGAAAAAAAGTGCTGGATTTTGTTAAAAAGTCGTAGAGGGTTGGCTGGCATGCTGTCAGGGTGTAGGAGTTCCACACTCTCTTGGTGTCATCATCCATGACTACTTTGTCTACCATGGTAACTGCTGAATGTTCTTAACTTTGGATAAAGCAATTGCCTAGCACTGGAGATGAGGGGCAGACCATTTTGTGGGCAGCAGAGAAAGGGAACATGTCACGTAATGGCCATCATCTTGTGCTGGAGTGTGTCAGATTAAAGAGTGGCAGAGAGAAGAAACGATGCTGGTCCTGAAAGGCCTTAAATGCAAAAAGAGTGACTTGGAAGGGATCCCATAGGAGCAAATGATGTGGTCTTGCTAAGCTGGTTCCCTTCCAGATTGCTCTTGCTAAGCCATGGATGGGGTTGTTTACACAGTGATGGGGTGAGTACAGCTGAGGCTTAGAAAGGTATTCTGAAAGGAAACAAAACCTGTTGTGATCTAGGCTTTGTTTTCTTTATATGCAATGTTTTGCCACAGGAATTAGCAAACTAGGAGCACAACTAAAAAGAATAGATATCGTTCTGATTCTGTATTATCCTGTGTTGCACTTCATTCACAGTACTATCTGGACAAAGTAACTATCCCAAATTGAGGATCATCCTCATGTTCCAGCTAATCCAACAGTGTCAGCTCTCCTGTATGTGCCTGACAGTTTCCTTGGGCAAAGGTTACCTCTTCCATGGATAGTTTGCCTTATATAGGTCTGGGGACAATGGCTACCATTTCACAATTACAACCTCAAGCACTCTGACAGAGGGTCGTCTTCCACCTTTAAGTGTTTTGAGAGCAGTCCTATTCCAGTAATAAGCTCTTATAAATACTTCTAGGAGCAAGTTCACAGCTGTATTGTCATCTCTGGAATTCTGAATTCTTGAACTTGTAACCATAAAAATACATGAGCCACTGTAAACATTAGTAAATATCCACAGTACTGTTTGTCTCATTCATTTAACAAGAAGCAGCTAAAGCGAAAGTAAATTGAACTTCCTTTTCTCCAAGTAAATAAAATTCTGCAGGACAATATATTTTTCCTCAAAATTATATGGAAATTTCTTTTTTTTCTTTAGGTTCCAGAAACATGTCCATATATGGTCTGCTTGTCAGGGACAATAAATAATGATGTAATAGAAAGGTCAGCTTTGTGTCATTTAGCTACAGGATGCTTGATGAAGTGAAGTTCCTCACATTAATGCAACAAAGAAGAACTTTATAATGGGTAAAAGTTTCTGCAGTGCATCTTCAAGCAGGAAATCTGAGATTCAGAACAACTTATATTTTGGCTTGTATTCGCTGATCATGGGGTGATCCAGAAATAAACTCCAGGCTTCAAAGCGAGAGTGTTTCAAAGCTGTCCTGCAGTTGATCGAAACATCCAGGCAAAGCAGGGAGATGAATACCAACAGGGATTTTCTGAATTAAGACTTTATCAAGAAGATAACTCACTTCAACAGTATCATTACTCTTTTATTTCAGAACAAAAAGGTAACACAAATATGCATGTTTTGAATTTACTTAGCATTTTCAATGTCAGTTTGCCATGTCTATGCAAATACTTCTTCCTATAGCAGTTTGTACTGTTCGTAATCGAACACCCCAACAAAGTCTTGTGAGTTTGTCATTTCTTTTTGTGGTTTTTTTTTGTGCTGTTGTTTTGATTTGGACTTTTTTCTTGTTGTTCTTTCCACACAAACTATAAAACTCAGTTTTGTTTAGCAGAGCTGTAGCACTGTCATTTCCTCATTTTTCTTCTACTTGTTGGTGATGCTTTTATCTTTGTCCCCTAGAATATCTTGCCCAGAAATAATTGTTGTTGTCGTAATTACATTGTAAGGTATTATAGTATGCAAGGCACAGTGAAGGAAAAAGATGACATCAGCAAATTATTCCTTTCAGTTATAAATTTCTGGTTGGTACAAAACAAAGTTAATACTGCAGTGATTACTGTGTGAATTAATGTTTTCTGAGTAGAAATAAAAGCATGCAGGTGTATTCATTTCCAGTAAAGAATTTGCAAAGAATCACAACTTGATGGCATCATAACACATGCCAGAATGATAGGTGACCTGTTTTGACAGCTGGGGCCGAACGAGGGACTTGTTTGCTCAGAGGATTCCTTCGGGATGCCTGGCTTTGCTCTCCAGCACAGAGCTGTAACTTGACCGGTTTTCATAAGCTGTCGTTACAAAATGTTTTTGCCTGTTACCACAGCTGGATAGCATGAGGTGTTGTTCTCCTAGTGCCCCAGCTCTGACAGATATGATAGGCACTGAAAATGTGTCTGTTTTTGAAACATCATTTGTCTTCTAGCAGTAGTTAACAAATATACTTCAAAAATTACAGAGATTTGTCTGGAAACTGTCCTAAAATGAAGCAAAATCATAAACGCTTTAAGCGCTGTAAATTGGTCTAGTTCCCATTGTCAGCAGAGGATCTGGCCTGAAAGATGGAGCAGTAAGGGCTGAAGTGTAGGGCTGGTTTTCTGGAAAGGCTTCCAGCTGTGCTCACCTTCCCTTTGTGTACTCCTGCTGTTTCCAGAAGTAAAGGCAAACACAGAGAGTGGTATCCACAGAACCTGGGGCTCAATCACACCTTGCAAAAGGCAGAACAAGAAAACTGCTCCTCTTCTCTCCCTTTTGCAGCCTCTCAAAGTCTTGATTTTGTTTTTAGAGATGTAGTTTATCATGTCCTGTACTTTATATGCTGGTGTTCTGTATAGAGTTACAAGTTGACTGGGGTAAATGAAGAGCAAAGGTAGGCAGAGTCCCTGGCTCTACTCCCTAATGACCTTGTTACTCACCTGCTCCCATCCTATGAAAGCAAGAAGCAATTCTGCTAATTCTACTGCCTGGGGTCTACTGAAGGTTTTAAGCTCAAGGAGGGAAGGTTTAGATTGGATGTCAGGGGGAAGTTCTTCACAAAGAGAGTGGCGAGGTGCTGGAACAGGCTGCCCAGAGAGGCTGTGGATGCTCCATCCCTGGAGATGTTCAAGACCAGGTTGGATGGGGCCCTGGGCAACCTGGTCTAATACCAGATCTGGAGGTTGGTGGCTCCCCCTGCGGCAGGGGAGCTGGAACTTGATGATCCTTGGGGTCCCTTCCAACTCAAGCCATTCTAAGATTCTATGAAGGAGAACAGGCAACCTTGCTAAGCTTTTCTCTAAGGAAATGATATCTACGGGGATCAGTTGTTACAGATGCTAATAGTTTCAAACAGTGCAGTCCTGCATGTTCAAAGCCAGCTGTAAACCTTGTTGTTTATTTATATTGCATCAGAGATCAGAGGTCCACTCTCCCAAACACTGGATGTTGACAGAGCCTGCAGTACAAATATAACAGCACTCTAATTGTGTTTGTCTGTGGCTTTTACCACAAGGTGAGTGGCTGCAGTAGTCAACCCATGAGCAGCACCTCTGGTTTCAGAGCCAGGTACAGCTGCTCATGATGCTGGGCAGAGCATGGCTGCCCAGCACCTCCCTGCTGAGCCCACTGCTAGGCCTTACCTGCACATACAGTTTCTCAGTATGAAACAGGCCTGAGTGCTATACTTAATTAAACTCACTGAAGCCAGGAGAACAAAGTTACAAATCAGGTGGGGCTGTTGTTTGTGTCAGGAGAACAGGGTCAGGCCTGAGGTGGAGATAATGATGAATTTAGATCCAGAAGGTCTTGTCAGACTGAGATATTAAATGGTTGCACAGGCAGTAATATCCTGTGATGTGTCTCTAACAAGGGAGATCACTAATGAGGCAATTCAGACCTGAAGGCAAAGTGTTAATTACTAACACAGGCACTACAACCACAGCTTTAAAAATGAGGTTCTGCTCTTGAAGTACAAGTGATGCAATGTGCTACTCACGTGTGAAGACAGGCTCTTGGGCTACCAGAGGAATGCAGGGGACAGCCCGACATGAAATCCTCCCACAAAAACCTGGGCTAGAGAAAACAGTTAACCAAGTATTTAATTTCTAGATCCAGTTCCAATATTCTAAATTTACAATAGGCAGCATGGAAGGAAGCAAATAGATCCAAGATGAATTTAGGAAGACTGCTTTGACCATACCTTGCTTAACTGAATTCGTTCAACCATTTGTAGCAAGAAAGATTAATCTTTTTTCACACTTTTGGTACTACAGGTGGAAAACACCTGTAGCTCATTAGCCTTATGGGCTTTTGTAAGGTGGTAGTTGGTGGTTCATTGCTGCCTAACTGGGCAGGGTTGCATGAGGTGACTGTGCCCAGCCCCGGGGGAAAAGAAGGTACACACATGGGTGGTTGCCACAGCTCTCCTGGATCACAGCAGCTCCTAACAGAAGTTAACTCGCATCACAGTTCTGAGGCTTCACAGCCACCCACTTAAGCATCTCTACAGAGAATGGCTTCAAGTCCAGCTTGAACTGGTAGGGATTAGGGTGGCCAAGGATGTCCTTGGCTGTCTGGATGGGCCTGAAAGCTCCTGTGGCCCTTATGCATGACCCTGACACCCACACCAGGGCTGTGTCTGTCAGATGAGCAGCACTGAAAGTTTTCTCTATTTTGAGCCCCACAACATTCTGTCTACAGGATGAGTCAGTAGTGGGAGCTGCTGCCAGCACTGTTGTTTCTGCACTCCATGGGACTCCTGTCAAAATATTTAGACTAGTGAGGATCACCAACACATAGGGGAGTTTCTCCCTTTCCTCTATGAGTAGATGGGTCCCAGTTAACCTGTACAAGAGTAAGAGAGTGAAAAAGGAACGTCTCTCAAATTCAAAAATATTCCTTTTTACTCACTGTGCCTCAGCAAGGCAGGAAAAAATAGAGAGAGCAAGATGTCCAGAAATGTCCTTTATGCCTAGATCTGACAGGGTTTTAGAGTTTTTTTAATCCAGTTAGCATGGAGTGGCATTGCTGCTGCTCTGCTGTACAGTCAGGATGCTGGTGGTGGGGCCGCAGAGGTCACAGAATAGGGATCTGCCCTATGCTCCACTCGTTCCCCTCAGAGAACAATGTTTTAACTGCACTCTTGTCTCCTCCAAAGAGTCACTGTGCACCAACTGCATTGGGAGCTTTGGATAAGGTCCTGCCCTCTTAAGTGACAGCTTAGTTGAAGTCTCTGAGTCACCATCTGGGCTAGGCCCCTACATCTGGGCACTGCACTGCTGAATGTTGCAAGCAAGCTCTCTGATTCCAGCCCGTGGGTTTCACGCAGCCACAGAGCACCACTTAATAGGTAAGTATCTAGGCTGCGCGACTGTAAGCATGCTGCCTAGCATGGCAGAGCTTAGCAAGCCAAGCAGCAGCAGAAGCTGCTGGAAAACAAGGCTGTGTCATGAGTTTTGGCCAGCTGTGGGTTGGAGTGCAGCCAAGGACAGGCACCAAAGTGGCTGGGGCATTGGGTGGCAGCAGCTCCTGTTTGGAGCAATCAGTGGTTTGATGCCTGGGCTCAGTTCCTTGGGACAGCAAGGGGTCAGAGAAGAGCTGAGATCCACCAGCTTGCACTGGAGTAGCCTTGAGAGATCTGGACAAAAACAAAACAAAAGCTGACAAAAATGGGCTGAAATTATTTATCTGAACTGAAGGTTCTATTTTGTCAGTTTTCATGACTGCAAAATAGATTCTTCCCTGCTAAGAATCATAATGCTAATCCAAAATCTGCTGGGCTTCCCTTTCCCACTTCCTCTGGGGTATGCTTGGAGCCTGAGGGAGCTGCGAATGAAACATCACTGTTTCTGAGGTGAAATGCTTAAATCTAAGGGTTTGGGTTTCTGCTGTCTTGATTCAAATTCTTGTAATTCTTTAAACTCTGTATTATTTTCTCTTTCTTTATTTTTCTTAATTTTGGTTAAAGAAATGAGAGTGAGTGTCCTGATGTACATAGTTGTGTCTTCTCCATGTGGGGAGTTACCATTTCAGGTCAGGACTGTCATCTTAAAGAGCCAAGCTTTTACCATGATGTAAGCCCTTGTCTCACGGACACTGATGGCCTTGGGCATCTGAAAGAGATCCTGATAGAACATCATAATGTATGCATTAACTGTGCACACTACATGGCATTAATACTGCTGGAAATTCAGTGGTAATATGCCTTTTTTGAGTCCGTTCAATGGTGAGGGGATGCAGTCATTCCGTGATTTCTGAGTGTTCCCTGGTGTTTCCCCCTTCTCTCCTTTCCAGCTCTCAACACCAGTTTTCAGAGGGTCTTACCTTAAGTCTTAAAACTGATGACCTTGAACTTTCCTCTGTGAACAGCAAAAAATCAGAAGTGAAACTGAGCATTGTCACATTGTTCTGCTAGATGAGTGAAACAAAGAAAGTCACTTCAAAGAACAGATTTGCATGTTGCTCAAGTGCTCCCCAGATAGGGTAGAAGAAATTATCGAGTTGCTTTACAGTGGCAGTGAACCTGCCCTTGAAGAAAGCATGCAGACAGACAAACTTTGTCGCATAATTTTCTGCAATTAGAGCAAGAAATAAAACAAAACAACAACAAAACACACACAAAAAAGACGTTCATTGGTGTTGTCCAAAATAAATTCACTTCAAAATTGTTTCTCTATAATCTGATGAGGATTTCCTTTACCTATTTTTCTCTTGAACTGTGGTAACCAGAAGGTGCAGATAAGAACCTGCCGTGCTTGCAGAAGCTGCCTTCCCTTTTTAATCAACAAATACATCAGGTGTTTGTATGTGATAGAAAGGAGTTTGTTCGCTAAGTTCATGTGCAGGTTTGACTGATAATGTTCCGTCCCTTGTGAAGGATTTCCGAAAGATTTATTGGTCAGTCCACTCAAGAGGCAGAGCCGAAAAAAAGAACAAGACAGTTGAATTTCTTTCATTTTCCATATTTTGATTACCACAATTTCCTTTTACAGGACAGCAAAAAATAAAAGAACAAAAATGGCTACAACAGCGGCAAATACCCAAAGACAAACAATAGGCTCTGAGGAATACAGTCTGTATAGCAGCCTGAGTGAGGATGAGCTGATCAACATGGCCATCCAGCAGAGCCTGGGGGAGGATTCAGTGGGCCAGGCAGTGGCCCAGGGCCACCCAAAGCCACTGGGAGGGGGTCCCAGCGAGGCTGCTGCCCCCAGCCGTGCCAGCAGCCACAACCCTCCATACCACCTCTACCCTTGGCAAAGGTGAGTGAGCAACAAATGTGCTGCCTGCCAGCTTCCTCCATCAAAACACGTGCCCTTCTAATTAGCTCTGCCAAGCAGCTTTGCGTGCTTGGTCTGAGAGTCTGTCATTAGTTTAAAAGTCAGAGCCTGCTATAAATCCAGTGAGGTCAACAATTTACGCCCTCACAGTGAAATGAAAATCAGCCTGAAGCTGTCTGGTTTAAGCAATAAATTAAATGAGAAAGGGGCACTGCTGTGCGCTTTCCTGAAGTAAAAAAGTCCTTGCGGAAACCAGCAGCTCCCCTCTGCCATGCTGCACTCTAGGCTGCAGCTTTGCCAGAGAGGGAGCACAGTGTTTGTTATGGGAAAACACAGGAGAGAGGCCAAAAACTAGCATATAAAACAGTATGATCTGGCCACCTTTTTAGATACTGTGGAGGATGTGGTAATTTCAGGACCAGGTCTGGTCGCAGGAACACTGCCCCTGCCAAGCACAGCTCCAGGCAGCGAGCCATGCAGGCACCATGTAGCCACGTGGCGACTGTGGAAACCTGCTGCCAAAGCAAGCATCCTTCTCCTTTTGTTCTTAAAGGCTGATTTCTCAAGGGGATGGAGGTTAAAAAAGGGAAAGAGGGCTAGAAGAATGTGAAAGAGGGTAGAAAGTCACCCCGAAATGAAGGCAGATGCAAAAATATCCTTTCAAAGTATTTTTGTAATGAGCCTGAAGAAACTTAAGATTTGTTCCTTCTCCTTTCTCAAAACTCTGCTGATCTTGCTTGGCTCCCAAATCTGGGAGATGTGGGACAATATGAGGAGCTGCAAGTGTGCTTCTTAGCTGCAGAACAGGGATGCTTTACAGAGTGCACTCCTGCTCCAGCTGAAGTTTGTGGCTTCTCAGGGTAATTGCAGTGCGTATGCAATGTCAGCTCCGCTGTGAGGAGCTGGTGCTGTGCAGAATAAGGACTTCCATGGCCATTTGGTCCTGTCCTCCTCAAGAGTCCTTGTTTTTAACATAAGACTGTATCAGGGCAGCAGCGTTTGACCTCCCAGAAGAGCAAAAAAGTTTTCAGCACTGTAGCTCCAGATTTGGAGTGTTGCTGAGCCCTTCCACCACCTAGGAGAGCCATCTCCTCCTCCAGCACCTGCTCAGACCTACTTGCGTGACACTTGGGGAGGTGATGAATGTCGCCTTGCCGCATGCCTGCTTCCTGTGTGGTGGCAGCAGGGTTAACCTCACTGTAGTCTTATATGGTCATTTGAATCCCCTGACACTTCCTCAGAGGGCCAAAAATAATCTCGAGCTGAGAGAGCAGCTGAATCCAGCACAGAGCAAGCTGTGGCCATCTGCTTTTATTCAAAGCCCTGACCGGCACGCTTTCTCACTCTGTCTTTGCGGATGCATGTCTCTGTTTCTGCTTCATCATGACCTGTTTCTCCTATTCAGAGTATTTCTCTTCATTTCATTCATGTCATCACCACTCCAGATTGGCAGCCAGAGGCCATGTTCAGCCACCCAGCGCAGGGGCAGCCTGGGGGGTCAGGCGAAGGTACGACGGCAGCCTCTGCAGCACAGCACAGCCCATGTAAGTGCCTCCCCTCCCTCTCCTGCCCCACATCTCCCTTGTTCTCTTTTCTCCCTTCATACCTGTTCATCCCTCCAGTGCACACATCCTGGGGAGTCTGGGGCATTTGGTAGCTCTGGGGAAAAGTGTGGAAAACAATCATTTACTGTAGTATATGAACAAGGTGGGAAAGTCCAGGCTTTCAAAGTGATATTTTATTAATGCTGCTGAATGCTATGCCCATTTGCATGGGGGTGGCTCTATCCAGTGTCTGGGTGTAGTGGAAGTGTCCAGACCATGACGGGATTACTACAGCCCTTTTCATGTCAGAGTAGATACAGACACATGCTGCACCAAAGAGTTGGAACAGCATTTCTCTGTGCCCTGCAGAAAATCCTTCCTACCTTTTCTGTCTCAGTTTGAAAGCTGAATTTATTCTATTCAGCTTTCAAGTCCCTCCATGGATGAGTGGTTGCAGTGACTACCACTCTACCACTCCTCTTCCTTCCATCTGTCACCCCTCTCTATATTCTCCCCCATCTCACCCTGCACCTGGGCTGATCCAGGCTCTGTCCCTTCTCTCTGCTGACATTGCCCTCCCTGACATTTGTGAAAACCTCTCTGCTGGAACATCACTTGCCACCTCCCCTTGGTCCCACTAAAATTACACACTCTCATGAAGTGCTCTGCAATCCTGCCCTGGCATACCTCTCTCTTTTCTGGGTGTGATGACTGGAGGGCTGATGGCTTCTCCTGCATCACATGGTCCAACAGATCTTGGTTCACAGTGGAGGCTGGGACAACACTAATAAACCAGTCTTCCTCTGTGAGAGCAGAAGTGTGGCTGGGAAGCCACTGCGGAGTATGCTGGCAATTTTAGGGCCCTGGTCTCAGAGGCAGGCAGAGCTGATAGCTGGCTTTACCAGGAGAGATGGTGTTCCTTCCTGCTGCCTGCATCTCACCAGGCTGCCAGGAAAAGGAGGAGCTTCTGAACCCTTCTGTGCTCCTCTGAACCTCTTCAGCACTCAGAATTGACCCTGCCATACATCTCTTCTGCAATGAATATTTACGAGCTTGGCTAGTGGCCTTTGAAATGCAGTAATTCTTTTGATTAGCCCTTGAGGTTAAGATTACATCAGAACTTCAGGCCCCTTCCATCATCCTAATACTACTTTTTTTCTATTTCTGATGAAATCCAAGCAGCAGAATGTGTTGGTTATTTGTTATAACTGCCAAATATGAGCCAGGCGGAAAACAAGAATTTCACATGGAGATTCATTAAACTCTCTGTACTGATCTGGAATTTGCTTGGCTACAGCATCCACAGCCTGGTCCAGCAAACGCCTCGTCTTACTTAGAAATCATTTAAGGTCAAGGATCTCAACAGAAGTTTACTCCATTCAACATCTGAGGGCTCAGGCAGAACAATAACTGATTCTTCACACATTTTTAAACCTATCACTGATACGAGGTGTTGTCTGCTTTCACTGAGGTCTCAGCTAATGTGACTCACCTTGCATTTGCTGTGTGGCAGCACCACCCAGGGGCTTCTGCTGTGCCTTCTTGGCATGCAGTAACTCATTCAGTGCTGGTAACTCCATCATGTGCCCAGTCACAAGGTCATGGTGAACAGCCCAGCATATGTAATGTGAACCTTTGCACAGAACAACAGATAGCTTCAGTCTGCTTGTGCCAGAGACTGCTAAAGATCCTCCACCTCCTCTTCTCCCAATCAAACACACCAATTGCTGATGTTGACTGACTTTACCAAAATGCTGGATTTCAAGCACCTATGTAAAAATCACTTATCTATTAGAAGCTAGCCATTTTAGTTGTAGTCCTCAGGATACTTTTGATAGTATGAAGATGCAGCAGAGTCCCCAGGACCTCAGCCCTACAGCTATCAAGAGATCAGTGGATTCCTTCTGGCCAGATGTGTCCAGGACAGCAGCTGCATGCTGTAGCTGTTATCTCATCAGGTAGCACGCTTGGATTTCTCCAGTATCTTCTCCCTATTTGAGTGTAGCTATTTTTGTGTCTCTGCTGTCTTGAGATTGCTGCTTCCAGCTATAGAGAGAGAACAAGTGGCACTAAGGCCTTTTTCACCCAGGGAATGATATTTTTCTCTATTCCTTGGCACGCTGCTCCGCAACCTGCACTAAATGCAGAGGTTGTACCAATTATGTATTTTTTGAGAACTCGCATGCTGAGCTGCCCATTTTTTTCTGTCTCTGGTCTCACCCTACAATGGCATTCTAGATCTCCTGTCGTAATCAAAGTTTCTGGCTGTTCCCAGTATTGCTGTCCTGCACACAACCTTCATTGCTTATTGTGTTCCTACCATGGCAGTGCTAATGCTCTCCCTGAGAGACACAGCTCCCTCCCCACTCTATCTTCAAAGCTGCAATATTTTCTCTACAGTTAGTGCAAACCACAAGCTCTCCTAGGTTTTCAGCATCCTGTCTCTGAAAATATAACCCATATGAATTTTTTTTGCAAGTCTTCATTAGAACTGGAAAAATGCTTCTTACCTTCTGTTATTTACTGCCCTGAATCTTGGCAATTTGCTGCCTCTGAATAAGGAAGCAGTGGCTGCATTCTCTCGCCATAGCCAGGCAGGCTGCTGGTACTGGAAGGCACAGATCACCTCTGGGGCTGTGCATGATGCAGGTTGGTAAAGGAAAAGGTTGTCAGAGAGAAGCTCACCTGGAGGTTGCCCATCATGCCTCACTTCTTCATGGCATGCAGTGCCACAACTATGGACACAGTAGAGCTGGACTTTCTCAACTACGGGTATCTAAAATAATAATATTTATGTCAGAGATTAGCCATATCTTCCTATATTCCATGCAAAGATATCAGCACCTCCAGACAGTGATTATTCTGATCTATTGTGAATAACCTAATTAAAGCAGATAGATAAATTTCACATCCAGAGGCCCTGTAGCAAGGCATAACTTCTTAGCCTATAGGCTGTAGGAGTTCATTGTTTTGTTCAAATGATACAATGATGTTGCTGCAAAAGAACTCTCAGTAATGAAGGAAGCAGTAATCAGGTTTTAATGTTGTTTTAAAGAGAACTTGACCCTGTGGTGGCAGCAATCAGGGATGGAGATGAAAAAGAAATATGCAACATGATGAAATCAGGAAAAGACCTTTCTGAACCTAATAAAGATGGCTGGTTACCCCTCCATGAAGCTGCATACTATGGCCAAGTGGGTTGCCTGCGCCTGTTGCAAAAAGGTCAGTGAAATTAAAACTAATTACTGAAGAAGTAAGAAGAATATGAGTAAGCCAAATTGCAGAATTAGTGCCACAGCAGTCCTCGTCTGAGACTATGTGTGAGGCATTATTCAGCTTCTACGACTGCATATTAATTTCACTTTCTCTTTGAGGATAGGCTTCCACAGGGAAGATTTAGAAGTTATGCTCTTCAGGAGAAAGTGATACATGGATAGATTTTGTCAAGCCCCAGACTTCACACAGTAAAGCCTTGTAGCTTGAATTGTGGCTGTTGTGGGCTACTTGGAATCCACAGCTGGCATCAGTGTCCCACTGGCTGGAGATCCAAACCAGCAGTCACCTTGCCAGTGACTGAAGGTGGTTAACTACTGCAGTTTGCTTTCAAACTGCTGCTGAACTGTAGTTACTCAACAGCTTTCTGCCTTACTAGTGGGCATAGATGATCATTTTAATCTGAGTGGATGATTAATCTGATTCATAGTAATTCATTGTATATTCTTACCTTTGTTTACTGAAAAGAAAAGAAGGAATGAACAACAAAAACTCATCTAAAACTTCAAGGGTTGAAGGTGCTACAGATACTTGTGCAGCACTATCTCATAATGTCTTTGGGCTTATGGTTTCTTCACAGCGTACCCTGGCACAATCGACCAGCGCACCCTCAATGAGGAGACAGCTCTCTTCCTGGCCACCAGCCGGGGCAACCTGGACTGCTTGCTTGCCCTGCTGCAGGCTGGGGCTGAGCCTGACATCTCCAACAAGGCCAGAGAAACTCCCCTCTACAAAGGTGAGGTCCAGAGCTTCCAGGATGATGAGCTCCACAAGGAGAGAGCTCACAGTATTGGCCCCACCTCACTCATTTCAGGCATAGAATCACAGAATCATAGAATCGTTAAGGTTGGAGAAGACTACAGTCCAACCATCAACCCATCACCACCATAGCACTAAAGTATGTCCCTCAGTGCCACATCCACACATTTCATGATCACTTTCAGGGACAATGACCTGACCACCTCCCTGGGAAACCTCTCCCAGTACCTTACCACTCTGACTGAGAAGAAATTTTTCATAATATCAGGCCTGAACCTCCTCTGGTGCAACTTAAAGCCAGGACTCTTGTCCTGTCATCTTGGCATCTTGGCTCTCATGCCCTGATGCTGAAACTCACCAGTTAACCCTCATTTTGCATTTTGATCCCTCCAGTGGACTTGCATCTTCTCTGCCTGACCTGCCATGCCATGGCCTCTCCTCATCCATATCAGAGATAGATTAGTGGCTGCTCCAGGGACACAGGCTGCAAAGTGATGTTGAGATGGGGTGTGTGATGTTCGCTGGGCTCCTCAACATAAGGTGTTTGTGCAACATCCCAAACTTTGGAAAAGCAGAAAGCTGGGTAGTAAGGGATTGTATATACATTTCCAAGCAGTAGGTTCTATGTAGCTGTTCTGTGTGGGAATATATTAGCTGTAGTCACATCAGTGATTCACAGACTGAGCCAGGCCAGGCTGCATACTATGGGAGATGCATGAAGATGTAAACAGTTCGGTGAGGTAGATAAAGTATTTAACATGAACATATTACATTGCTGCTGGTCAGAGAGAATACTTTTTTTACAACAGAACAGGATTATATCTATGATATCACAAGAATTCAGAGGACACAATCTCTCACACCTTTGTATCCACCCTCCTTTGAATGACTGTTTCTGCCACGGCTATTTTTTTTCAGTGCTCTAGCACATTAAATACCACATATTAATGGTTTTAACAGCAATTTTGCCTCCATCTTTGGATGCTTGGCCTTAGACCTGCTTAATCTAAGATGCCTTAGTTTTAAAATTCTGGCTAATAGTCTATCAAAGGAAAGCTGTTCTACTGTGCATTAAACCCACAGTAATAGGGGTAGTAGTTGTTGTAGTAGTACCAGTAATAGTAATATGAATGCACGCTTTGACCAGAGAAAAACTGTTATTCAGAATGTGCAGGACTTACTTGATTAAAATTTTTCTTGTCCATTCTCTAATAAAAAAAAAAGAAGAGTGAAAAAAATTGAATACCGGATTAGTCAGCCATTGCATTTCAGCATTACACGTTGCAGAGCTGCCATACATAGATGATTACAGCAGTGTCTGGTCAGAAGATTGCCTTCTGCACATGTGAGTGGCACTTGCATATGGGAGAGAAAGCCATATTTATGTTCCAAGAGAAGAATCAAAAGCAAAGGGAGGGACCACTGTGAGAAAAGGGAACTAATATTTAAAACAACCGAAACAACAGTAACTGCTATGGAATGTGCTGGCCTACCTCTCTGCACATTGTACAACAGATAATTGTAAAAGTAGCTGCTTATTTCAAGTGTCTTTGGCTTGTGGTGCCACCGTAAAAGTGTATAGAAAGCCTGACAGTTTGGGGTTCAAGAAGCAATGGAAAAAATTGATAGAATAAAAATTATCAATAAAATATCATTATTTGAGTATGGTCCTGAGCTGTGATTTGCAGGCTGAGAGAGTTCTATAGACTCATTTTGTTAATATTTACTAAGGATCTTTTCCTGCTGATTCTTGGTTTAGCTTTTATTTCATTTTCTTATCTATACAGAAACTTATTTGTAGTTCAGGACAATAAGGTCCAGAGTCATTTTGCTCAGAATTTGCAAATAAAATGTTCTGGTCATGCAATTTCTATGCCATTCTACATTCTTTCTTCATAAATTATCTTCTGTCCCTTGTCATCTCCCTTTTTCACTGTGATGTCCAGCTGGTACAAACATGCTAGGCTTGATCCTCCTCAAAAACTGGCTTGGCACAATTCCTGCAAATGACACAGCCTCCTACAGGTCCAGAATGAAGACTGGCTTCATTGCCACATACTGTGCAAGTCCCAGACGGTGTCCTTTTACAGCAGCATTGCCCCTTGTATTGAGCTAGATGGATCTACTGGCTTATTCAATATGGCCAAGCTGTGTTCTATTGCTTGTGCTATGTGAAAGGAATACCCAGAACACCCTGAATCTTTTTGTAAGATTCTACTATTCATTTCCCTTTTCTTCAAAACAGCCTGTGAGCGCAAGAATGCAGAGGCTGCAAGACTCCTGGTACAGTACAATGCTGATACCAACCACCGTTGCAATCGAGGATGGACTGCTCTCCATGAGGCTGTCTCCCGAAATGACCTGGAGATTATGGATATCCTGGTGAAAGGGGGTGCCAAGATCGAATCTACAAACTCCTATGGGATCACTTCTTTATTTGTGGCAGCTGAGAGTGGGCAGTTGGAAGCTCTGAGATACCTGGCAAAATGTGGTGAGTAGAGTTGTGCCACTGATACACCATTGCTCGTTTCGTCCTTGATACTTCAAAGTTCCCATTAATTTTCCCTGGCTCAGCTTTTCTATCTCTGTAGATAAGTGCTAGCCTGTAGAGCTGCTGAAAACCTTTTGCTCCAGATGGTGGTTTGTGTAGGGTCTTTCAGAGAGCATGGTCTAGACACATGCACCTCTTTAGCATTCATTTGAGGCCACCTACTTCAGGAAATAATACGGTGCTCTCTAATTGAATTGCCTGTCGGCTTTCAAAACCTATATTGCTCTGCACGTGTAGTCTAAATCCAGTCATAAAAGAAAACTGGTGGTAGGTGGTAAGAGATGGCAGAAGTTGAACATTAGCCATTCCCATCTGGCCAAAAACATGTGCCACTAATGGACAAGGTTAGCTCTCTTCCATTAATGAATACTGCTGAAAACAAAGTCCTATTGTATAGTTAATGAATTTACACCGAGGAGAAGCAATCTCAGTCTCCCTCATGTGTGTGTATTCAAACAAATAGGCAGACTGATTTCGATTCTTGTTTACACTAAACCTACACTATACTGCTCCAGTTGTGTAAAACAGCTGCACAATAAGGACGCAGATTTTACTACCATTCTGATGCATATTTTATCCTTGCAGTGGGTTAATACTTCAGTGTAGGTAAGAATTGGATCCTGCACTTGGGAAAGGAGCTAAATGGCAGTAAATATACGAAACACTTATAAAGCAGTTATTATGGTTAAGAAAAATGTGAGAGACAGGGAACAAAAAAAAATGGAATCTGTTCGGCTAACATTGTCAAGTCAGATTTGTATGACCATTTAGTCCATCAAACTGCCTGCAATTTTAGAAATTGCACTGGAATGTGATTTGTGTTTCAACTTAGACAGATACTGTGATTTCCTTAAAGTTCAATTTTGAGAAAAATACACAAGAGAAAATCCAATAAAACTGTCCAATTTTTTCAAGCCTTCTAAAGCTCCTCTGAGAATACCAGAAATTATATCACTGCATTGTTTACGATGAGCAACGTTCATCATAAAAAGGGTTTCTTCTTCATTTCTTTTTCATTAAGAACTTAGTCCTATGTTATGTTTTGTTACTGCAATTCTCTCGATGCTTCCAGCTACAACATTTTCGAAGGGCCAAACACAACACAGATGTTTCATTTTGGCATGAAAGCATAGGGAAATATTCTTTCTGGCAGGGAGTTTTCATGATCAAATGGGAGACTGGTTGGCTCCTTTATTGGAGTTTAGAAGCAAAACTCTAGTGACCTGTCATTCCCACTTAGAATACATATAAAGCAGCCTTCCTCAGGACAGCATAGTACATTGCATATTGCAGTACACTGCAGTCAAAACCCAGTATTTCAGAACTTAAATATCTAGCACAGAAAAAATTGCAAGATTCCAAGTCGTTTGTGGTCAAAGAGTATTAGGACTTGGTTCATTTTTGCTTGTTGTTTATTAAGACAAGCATCCACTGGATGAAAAAATATACTACAACCTTATTAAAAATATTCATCCTTTCTTAGCTAACATTTACCACTTGGATCCTAAATTGATGCCTTATGACATAAAAAGATAGGTCCTTAGGTTCTGAGTTTTGAAATGAAATATTCAGTTACTGAGTCTTGCCCAAATGAAAGATCCGTAGAATTCTTTCTGGTTACTACGTAGATGTCTTGTTATAAAATCCTATATAAGCCTAGCTATGTACTAAAATTAAAATATCGTATAAATAGTATAAATTCACTTATAGTGTGAATATAGACAGTGTAAGCAATATTAATAAACCTAAATAAATAAATATTAAATATATAATCACAAAGCAGTTTACTTTGGAGAGCACCTATTAAAGTCATCTAGTCTCCAGACTTGTTCAGGAATATTATATATATAGTGTAAATATATAAGTACTAATGGAATTATTGTGTCTAAAGAAAAGTCCATGTTGAATAAAGAACAAGCCCATTTAAAAATGTTTGGCTATGAGATACAAATGAGTGGAGCCTGGATTCATGACTGGGAGCTGATGGCTGATGCCCACTGTTTTATCCTGAGGATATTTCACCTTTTCTAGAGTGCATTACCACTCTATGATTTTACATTCCCCAGCAATCTCTGAGTGAGAAAATGATTGCCCATATAAACTCTCCCTCATAAAATCAACATCATGGTAAAAGCCAGTGGAGATCTATAAAATAGCAGTATAACATTTTCATTTTGCTATGATTAGATTTTGTTCACATCACCATTCTGCATATGGTGTAGCTCTAGTGTCATGGAGACTTACGTGTTCATTCAGTGCATGTTGCTCCCGTCTGATTCAACTGTTTGGTCCTACAAAGATTTTTTCTTCCTTCCTAGGTGCTGATATAAATACTCAAGCCAGTGATAGAGCCTCTGCTCTTTATGAAGCCTGTAAAAATGGACATGTACATATTGTAGAGTTTCTTTTGTCCCAAGGAGCTGACGCTAACAAAGCCAATAAGGATGGCCTGCTACCTCTTCACATAGCAGCCAAAAAGGGAATTTGCGAGTAAGTTTTAGTTTATTTTACAGTTTCACCTTTTAGGTAAAAATCCAAAGTCCTTACAAAAATGGAGAACTTAATGTCCTAGATCCAGTTATGAACACTGCAAATGAGGGAGATTGCAATAAACTGAACAGAATGAGCTTGCAGGATAGGATGAATGGGATGTGTGAGCAGAAATATGGGGTGAAAGTTCCCATTTGCTTTGCCAGGATATCACCTATCACAGCTAAACAACCACATGTATCTTGAAAGTGGACTAAACTGAACTCCACAAAATATACTTGAATGAAAAAACATCTATATCTGAAGTTAGTACTCACTTTAAACCCCTTAGCCCACAGCTATTTTTGCAAAATATAATCATACCTCTAATTGCAGTGACTGACCCCTTTGGTGACTGTAGAGGACTCTATTACCACAATTTCTATCAAAACTCTTTAAGAAATAGTTGTCCAAATGAAAAGGCTGTTTCTAGATAGTCAAGCTGTTTTTGCAAACTGCTACAGAAGATTCTTATATATTTCACAATGTCTGAAGAATTAAAACTTTTGACAGCACTACACCTTCCTATAGCATCTTTTATCCTAGCATTTCAGTCCATTTGGGAAGCCCAATAACACTTCTCAAATCACACTGATAGATGTAAGGATTTTTATTTTCCATAATTGGAGTAGGTCTTCTTTGTGGAAGCTGTATGTTCAGAGGGTGGCTCAGAGTGAATTTATGTAACAGGTTTATATACTTCTAGCATGTACATAAATACCTTGCATAGACTAATACAGATATGATTCAAAATCTTCTCCAGGGTTTGAGTTACAAAGATAGTTGTTGAAAACGGACACATTTTAAATGAGAATTTACCAGAGACAAAACTCAACTCCAATTGCTCACTTCCAAAAAAGTTAATATGACAGTACAGTAAATTGATCTGAATCCAATCTGTAAACAGAATCTGGACTAGTTCTCTGAATTTATTCTTCCCCTCAATAGATAGATAGCCCAAACTGAAAACAAATCTACGTGGAAATTCAGCAACCTGAGTGCATCCCTATGTTACATAAGGAAGAGCCAATGTGATTTGGAGGTCATGTCTGTTATTGCCAACACTCAGCACCATAAATGAGATAAGAAGTCAGCCCAAACTCTGAGTTTGTTTACCTGTAAAAGACTGAGCACAATTTTTTTTGTGCCCAACTGCTGTGATCTGAAGTACAAGAGGAAGAAAAAAGAAGATTTTCTCTTATAAATATTTATCTAAATGACGAAGCTATAGCCCAATTGGCTGATTATTGTTAATTCCACTGGTATTCAGTAAAATAACACCCTTCATGGTGACCTCTCTTTGTATTCCTGAAGATTTAATACGTAATTCTGCTGGAATTCCACACTTCAACTTTTTGCCAGAGCATGAAATCTCCCTACCATCAAAAAGCCAAGAATGTGGTCCCAAGGTTCAGCTGTCAATTCTTGTTGCTTGCTGTTTGCTTATTTTAAAAGACACCTTGTCAATACTGACATGAAGTTCATAAAGGTCCTCTCATCAGCTCTAGGACAAGTATAAGCTGTCATTTAACTCCTTCACCCTTGGAACCGGGGAGCTAAGAAGATTTTGTGAAGTGTGGGCAGATTTATTAAGTAAATGCAAGTCAATCATCTCTTGACGCATTCGTATTAAGGATGCTCTGCCTCCTTCCTTTAATTTCCAGCAAATAGAAATCACAAAAGCAGGTTTCAGGGAAAAGGAGAAACTCAGCAATATTTCAAAACTGCATATGAATCTCAGCCCTGAGACAGACAGTCTGTGGTCTTGTTTGTCCAGTTTTGATTACCTTCACTTGAGCTACATTCTTCCTCCCTCCAGATAGAAAAGTCTGTGGTGGTGGAGACACCACACTGTTGAGCCAAATCACTTTGAAGGATGAAGAAAACAGTCAGGTTAGACTCCAATAGAATGTGGTGATTCCTGCCTTTTCTCCCACCAAAATCTGAGGGGTTTTACTGAGGTCTGGGACACTGCAGGATTTAGATATAAAGCCTCAGTGTGCCATCACTGCAGAGAGGTTCAGGACCTTGCAGACAGAAATGAGGCAGGATCTCTTTAACTCAAATGTGAAGAGCTGGCCGAGGCACATATCCTGGAGGGAAAGAACAAAACAGACCCTTAAATCTTCAAACAGTTGATCATGGGATGACTAATGCTGGCACTTGGCATGGTGTCCTCACAGTACTCTCTTGCCTTTTTGCTATTTTGGCTCTTACAGAACATTTGATAATGGTGGAAAGTTGCCAGCTCACCAGCACCCAACTCCTGCTCCCATGTGAGCCTTAAGGTGCTGGAAGAGTAGTGAAGCTGCTTGGAGAAAAAGAAAAAAGAGCTTTATTTCCTAAGGCATTTACACATTTACTTAATGAAAAAAAAAAATCTTTGTTTCAAAAATGAGAAATAAAAGTACCTTGAAAACATCAACTGTCCACCATGCAAATGGGAACATAATCCTGTAAAGTGTTATGCGTCTTCAACTCTTCTTTCATCTCCTCAGAGCGTGGAGACTCAGTCTTTCATAGGATCATTCAGCACATCACAGGCAAAGGTTTTCCTGAGACTAGCTTACGTTGTGCTTAGTTCATTACATAAATATGATTTAGGGACACTGCTGTCAAGCTGAAGATGCGCATCTTAAAAGAGATGCACTATGTGCTTAGCATGTTTATATGTTCGAAGAGCTCTTGACTGCTAGATAGGCTTCTACATAGGAGGAGGAGGAAGAGATGTGCTTAACTCACTGCTAAACAATTCCTTTTACAGATAGGCAGAATGTAGACTCAGGTTTGACAATTACTAATCTCTTTCTATTTCTTATGGTCCCTTATCTGTATTTATAGAATCAAGCTATTGCCTTAACTAAAACATTCACATTCATTAGCAGGAAGTTAAATTTTAACCTGTGGGTTCAATTATGCAGCTCCAGTGATGCCTAAGGAAACCTAAAAAATGCTCATGGATTTGCGATAGCTGGGGCCTTGTATATCATATGTTTGAACTTCCAATTATGTAATGAGAGCAGCTCAATTTATGTTGCTGTGTTTAAGGCTGCATCACACTTTCCAATAGCAATCCCTAAATTACTGGGGCTTAGGACTTGGCTGTACAATTTTTTTTCTCCCTGGGCTAAAGCATGGCAAACAGCCTGGAAAACACTTTTATTTCTTTTTCTCCCCTTTCCTAATTGTCAATCTGGTTCCCAGCATCTGGGATGTTGATAGTGCCACAGATTTGTCACAGCCAAAAGCTGCACAGAGAGGGCCTCTAGGATGGGGCTCAATCCAGGGTAGAAAGTGAACTGTAAAATCTGACATGGAGGTCTGGAAACCAAATATATAGTTTATCCCAGCTCAATCCCAGAGGACTGGAGGTTTCATCCCCTTTCTGGTCTCAAGCCTCTTGCTGTGGCTGTGACCTATGAGGCCTACCAACTTCTTGTATGGGTGCCCCTCACCACAGAACAAACTTGATGGAGCTCCTGCTTCCTCATTCAGTTCCTCTGATCTCCACCAGTTCCTCTCCTGCTGTCCACAGTGTGATGGCAGAGGTGCAGAACACCTGGGAAAGCGTGGCCAGGTGTCTGCCATTTGTACTATTTGTGAGTTAGAACAGGATAGGCAGGGAGTAACCACGTTGTTTCTTCCACTGTAACTGCCCCTGTGGCTGGCATTACCTCATAAAACTGGGTGATGATTTAAAAAAACTTACACCTCCATGAAAGAGGGGTAACACAACTCACATTTTTGGCAATGTAAAAGCACAGGGAGTTGGAGATAATTTTCAAGTTCACACTGATTTTTCTCAGAGCAAATCATTCCTATGCTCAAGTTAGTAGGCTCTTACGGTTACTACTATCCAGCTAGGATTTGCAGTAGATCCCATAGAACTCACCATTGCTCACTGACTCTCCACTCAACAGGATTGTCTCCATGCTGATCCCCGTGACCAGCCGCATCCGTGTCAAGCGCAGTGGCATCAGTCCCCTGCATTTAGCAGCTGAACGCAACAATGATGACATCTTGGAGGAGCTAATTGATGCTGGCTATGAGGTGAACACCACCCTCTCCAATGAACGGTCCTGCCTTTACGAGGACAGACGCACCACACCTCTCTATTTTGCTGTTTTTAACAACAATATTTATGCCACAGAGCTCCTGTTGCAAGCTGGAGCCAATCCTAATGTTGACCTCATCAACCCGCTGCTCATCTCCATACGCCATGGTTGCCTGAAGACAATGAAACTGCTTCTCGACCATGGAGCAAATATTGATGCCTATATTTCAAGCCATCCTACCACATTTCCAGCTACTATCATGTTTTCAATGAAGTACCTTTCTGTGCTGAAATATCTCCTGGATCTTGGCTGCGATGCAGTTTCCTGTTTTCAGTGCCAGTATGGAAACTGCCCACACCCTGCATTAAATTACAGACGGGACAGATTTAATGATCCTCAGCAGTCCAAAGAACCAACCATAACACAGGTAAGCACTACTTAAAATATCTTTAGTACTTTTGGGGACATCTCTCACCCGTATATCTTAATGACTTCACATATTTCTTCCCCCACCTTTCCTGCAAGAGAAGATGCCCTTTTTTTTCCAAATTCATTTACATAAAAATAAGGCTTTGTAAGATTCAGTGAGTGTTCCAACTGCATATTCAATGACAATGTGGGCATAGGCAAAAGTTGCTGATGTCCAACCCTGAATTTCAGATGTATAACATCCATCTTGACAGCTTTTGTTGTCAGATCCACAATACTCTTTTCCTCTGGACCTGAAGTGCCAGAACTGAAGCATATTTTCTTCTCAGGCAGTGTCAAATGGGCAGTAGAAACCTGTTTGTGTTATTTACCTTGTAATGATTGTTTTATCTGATAATTTATCTGCAAATTTATGCTCTTGGTTAAATTAAAATTGCATAGTCCTTCACCTCATGAGGGTAAACTAGTGAATGTAAACATCTGTTTCCAAATCTGGATAAGCAGCCCTGGAGACAGTGTGTAAATTATTACATTAGCTATATGACTGTTCATTATAGTTCAAGTTTTCAGAAGAGACTAGGAGATTTAGATCCATGGTTTCATATTTTCAAAGCCAGTTACACATTTTAGATGGCCATGCCTTACATATGTATATCTGCAGTCTATTCCAAAGCTCAGCTACTGCTTCCATTGGGCTGGAATTGGATTCCCAATCCCCCTAAATGACTCTGCAGAATTTCAGAGTGCACATTTTCTTGTTGTTGTTTGCGTTGTGTTTTTTTTAATGTGTGTGTGTGTGTGATCTCTGCTTGTTGACTCCTTCCAAAATACAAAGTAAATCTGACCCTCCAATCAAAATTTGCTATCCTTCAACTTGCAACAAAACAAACAAAAAAACCTTAGCATGGCAGTCTTCTTAGTCCTCTTTCTCTTGCATTAGGGAAGCAATAAGTCAACTCCTATTGATCTGAGGTGTACCTTTGTATGATTTAGAAGAAAGTGTCATTTAGGCCAAATAAATGGTCACCAGTAAATTGAATTAACTCTAGTTCTTGAAACATGATGCTATTGGACATGGAGTGAAAGAGGGCTGAAATTCCACAGCAAAGAGAGAGCATTTGTATGAGCCCTATGTAGTAATTCAGCCACACAAAAACAGGTGCTCTTACTTAGCTAAATGCAATATTTCCCTCTGAGTCCCACCTAACCATGTTTTTAATGCCTAAAAAAACAGTGGGTCACACACAAACAGAATCATCACCTGAAAGGTCAGAGGCATAAGCAGCAGAAGATGTGTAAGATTATATCTGTGCATAGAGAGACTGGTGAGTCTCTATGAGTCTCTCATAGAGAGACTGTTTCTGCCCACAGAGTAGATAAAATTATGTCTTCCCTCCAGCTATTTTAAATTTGCTTTTCAGTGCTAGGTTTCTGGCTAACAAAAGTAAGGCTTGTATGGGGTAGCTTCATGATATGGCTGTGATACAATTTGTATTCCAAAATACAGAGAGTGTCATATGAAACTTTAGCTTTTTCTACCCAAAAGATGAGCATTTCTTATTTTCCTGTATCAAATTACTTAAGGAAAATAAATCTCAATTAGTCTTTATACAGTAACACTATGAGCTACTGGAAATTGATTTGAAAAATACATTACTACAAATAACTACTGATTCTACTAAATTAGTGTTTCATATGAAAGTGACTGCAGAAAGACGCTTGCTGCTTCTGCCCCACGTTCCCCAATTGCGGTGTCAAAACCGTGAACGGGGGAAATGAAGCATCTTTCTGCCACGAGAGGGCATTCAGGAGCCTGCCAAGACTTCAGGCAATGTGTCCCAAGCCCAGAGCCGCTTCAGTCCTGAGACTATCCCAAGGCATGTCGTTGCAGGCTTTTTTGCTTCATTTTGCTGTGTCTTTTCCTGTAACATGTTTGGGAACGTTTTTAGCCTGGAAAATGTATTTTTAGATTGAGCTTTTGAATAAGGAAGAGAGGGAAAAAAAGGCAAGGTTGCTGGTTGGAGACAAGAAGAGGAGAACAGTAAGATCCAGTGCTTTATTACTCTGAAACTGTATCCTCATTTAAACTCTGACAAAGTGGATTTACTGTCTGGAGGTGTAGTGCTGATTACCAGTTTGCATGTTGTATATGCAACTGCATGGCAGTGGCATAGGCATAGGCAATGGAGAATGTCAGAAATCCCAAACAACATTTCCTATGAACAATTCAGGTAGGAAACTCTGGACTGCCCACTGGGATCCTCCCAAAATCACTATATTTCATTTTTCTGGGAATGCTAAGAGAAACAAAGTCAGAAGAGTAGTACTTGATTCTGTTAATGCTTTGACCTTGAATGAAAAGACCTTACAACTTTCTGTAGTTTTATTCTTCCTAGATGTGATAATATTTTGATTCTGGATAAGAGTATCCACACAAGAACTTATTTCATTAAGTTAGTTCATGTATGAGCTGTTGCTCATACGTGTGTGATCAAATGTGATCTAGTTACATGAGCTTAAACTGAAAGAGATTCAAGCTGGCCTATTATCTCTCCTGCTCAGTGTGGACTTGGAGGGTGCCTGCAGACAGTTTCAGTGACTGAGATGATGTATAGTGCATAAGTCACTTAGACACGTGGCTGAGCTCCCATCTGCACTGCATGATTTAGTTCACCTTAACTTATCTAACTACTCACATGTAGATAAATCCACAGATATCTTCATCATATGTATCATCCTAATAGAGATAGATTAAGCTGTCTGGTAAAACACACATTTAGATTAAAGTGGGAAGGCAATTTTTTTGAAATGAAACTGCTTTAAGTCAGATCTATGCTTGAGAATCTCCATAGCTCTCCATGCTGAAGCTCAGAGTGCTCTGCAGCTTGCTGTATGGGCAAGGGAAGTTGTGCCTAGTCCAGGCCCAAGTAAGGAAGACTAGACGAGACTTTAGTAAAAATTTTCTGAGGTGAAACTGGAATTTGCCTCTACGGTTGGTAGAAAGACCAGAAAAGTAGTCAGGGTTGTTGCTGTTGTCATAATTTCTACAGGTGCATTCATCTTTCACTGACTGTAGAAAATTTGTTTTCTCTTGAAGTTTTGTGACATGGTGTCTACTCCAGAGATAAGTCGCTGGGCTGGGCCAATTATTGATGTTCTCCTGGATTATGTGGGTAATGTCCAGCTCTGTTCCCGGCTCAAGGAGCACATAGACAGCTATGAAGACTGGGCTGTCATTAAAGAAAAAGCAGGTATGGTTACTCAGAAGAGAATCTGTCACAAATATTCCCACTGTTGGATTCAAAATGTGAGTCAGCATTTCCTCTTACAGTTTCTGTTCTTTCTACTGAAAAGCCCTGTAGGTTTTTAACCTGACCTCTATAGAACTATACAGTCAGTATCCATCCCCTAAACTCAGTAGGATTTCCCTACTGAGATTGAATTATATTTTTGGACCAGGTATAAGGCACTAGAAATTGCAGGAGTACATTGACTCTGTGATGTTGAATTTACACCAGCTGTGGATCTGACCCACTGGAAATAAGTCTTGCCAGGGCAGGAAGGCTCATTTGTCTGCACCTGTGATGTGGGCAGATCAGGGCAAGTGGGCAAGGTGACCACCTCCACAGCAGGCCAGCAAGCATCAATGGCTCTTCCAAAATACCCTTTCTCACAGGATCCAAAGGCTTTTACGGATATTATCAGAATTAGTTGTCCAGCATGAAGGTAAACTAGGAATGCATTGCATTTATTTTCAGTGGTAAGGCTGAGTACTGTGAAGGATCTTGCTTAAATCCTCCTAAAAAGCCCACTGCTAGGCTGTGATGGGATACAGCAGCCCATCCTCCAGCCCCACTTCCTTCCCTATGTCATGCCTCAGAATGAATGAGCAGATACATCACCTTTCCATTGCAGACAAAGCCTCTATTTTCACTCCTCCCATTCTCCTCTTGCCGTATGGATGTCCCTCCTGAGTTTAAACATGTTCTGTTCACATTTTTGACCTGCCTCTCTTTCAGAGCCTCCACGACCTCTTGCCCATCTTTGCCGTGTCAAGGTACGAAGCTTGATTGGAAGAAACCGCATTAAACTTATTGACACATTGCCTCTTCCATACAGACTGATTCGATACTTACAGCATGATTACACACAGTGACCTCAGGCATGGTAGACTTGCGGCAGCTTCCCGGCATGGCACTCAGAAACATTGGCATGACAGTGGCACACCATGAAGAACTGCTGCTGGCTTGGTCAAGTGCCTTCCAATGACAAATCTACAAGATATATGCTTCTGGAGCGAGAGTGAGAAGAAAAAGGAGGGGACATTAACCATTAGGTTTTACAGGAGGAAACACGTGTGATCCACCTCAGAGTTTGGTCAGCAAAGAAAAAGAAGTGAAAGCCAATGCTGAAAAATGAGAAGTGCTGAAGCAAGTACCAGTGAGGGATTTTGAGGTATTCTGGGGTCTGGTGCAGCTTAGCATCCTTGCTGTGATCACAATTCAGAAGCTGTTAAGAGTCAACATATTTGGGGAAACAACCACATTTCATTCACTGACTGAGATTCTTATTTTAGTTCCTACTCTGTGTTTTGGATTTCTGTTCAGTGTGCCGGTTGCTAATTCTGATAGTTTGACACTGTCTTGCTAACAATTTTACTTTCATTTTTGGACCTTTCTCAGCTGAGTAGAGTACGTGATTTTTGAACATTCAAAGCTCAGAACTTTAAATATACTAAGATGTTCAGATTCCTTTAAAAGCCAAGGAGAGCTTTATTGAAGGAGGTTGGAGGAATTGTATTTATGCCCAGCAAATACAGTTCAAATTGTATTACATTTTCAATAAGAAGGAGGTGAAATTCTGCTTGAGATAATTTTCTATATTTTCTGATTTTCTATACTGGGGATTTGAAAGCAACTCATATATAGATATATTTTCTTTTCTGTAAATTAGAAGTAGTTGCACTGTAAACAGTAGCTATGGTCTGTCATGAAGCTGGTGTCTGAACAGAACAAAGCCCTAGAGGAGCACAGGCGGTGTTGAGGAAGAAAGGTAAGATACATGAGGAACAGCAACACTGCTACATTAATTTTCTCTATTGTTCCACTAGAGGATCTTGTCCCTATGAAACTCAGCCTCTCTTATTTCCTTGACTTCTGTGACTATAACGATACTATGACTGGAAGAAGAAAGAGGTTATCTCAAAATGATGAAACTCAGACTTTGAGATTTATGAAAACAAATGCCCAGAATTCAGCCTCAAAATCTTTATTCAGGTGCCCAAACAGTGCCAAGATTCTTGTGCCAGGTGTAGTTACCTTGAAGCCAATGGGACAACTCTGGTGTCAGATATTACTGAGGCAGAATAAGTCTTAGAATTTAGCCTTGAATTTCCTGACTTTGGAAGTTAGAAATATCTATTAGTTCCTTTGACACTGACAAAAGTTATTATCTCAGCTTCTTTGAAAATTAGGTCACCTATTTACAGCTCAGATACACAACTGATTTATGGCAGCTTAACGAGTTGCCATCTATCAGCTGAACCACTATAATTGTCCGTGAAATTCTTTTATTGAAGTTTTTAACAAGTCACATTCCCTCACAGCTGGGGAGGCTGAAGAGCCCAGAAATGGTTATTGGCAGTGACTACAGCTCACTTGACAGGTGTGACTTGCTGAACCACTGAAATTTAATGAATGCCTCTGTCCTGATCAGGCACCTAAGTAAGGATGGAAGAGCCTAATTTTGGAATTATGTCTTGGCAGATCTTATTCTAGAAACATACTCATTCGTACCGTAGGTGACAAAAGAGCTGTGAAGTAGGGATTGTTTTGATTCCCCACCAGAGACCTGACAGATCTGCTTTTGTTTGTTGGCCTGCATACTATGGAAGCAGATAGAAATATAAGTAGGGAAAATGCACTGGACTGACTTTGTATAGAGTTCTACAACTTAACACCAGACTAAAAGTGTGTTGCACACATACAGGTCTATCTGGGCACAGAAGTCCAGATTCTGTGATGGTTTTGTGTGAAATGTGCTTAGCGCTCATGGGATAGGATGTGAGTGGAAGCAGAAATAATCACAACTAAGGGCACTCTGTCCACAGCTGTCCTCTTCCCAAACGCAAAAGCAGTTGAAAAAACAACAGTTTCAATTCACACTGAACTGTGATCTTCTTGCAAAGCTTTATAAAATAAGATGAGATTCCTCCACTGTTGAAATTCCATCACTAGCAGGGTCTGCCCACTTGTCCTGCAGTGTGAACTCCACCACTCTTACAGGAGTGGGGTCTCTGGAGGTGCAGTGCCACCTGCCCAGTAGGGCCATTCAGACGATGGAGCTTCTCAGTGACACCAGTTAGGAGCTGGTCACCACTGCTGGCTGTACAGAGAAGAGCTGGCTAAGCAGGCCACTGAAGCACTTCCCCAGCCTTTGGGAGTCTGTATTGCCAGTGAAGGACCTGTAATTAGAATCACAGAATCACTGAATATCCGAAGTTGAAAGCAACTCATATGGATCATTGAGTCCAACTCCTAGCTCCACATAGGACCACGCAAAAATCAGACCATGTAATTGTAAAGCAATAATTTGAGAAATTGAAAGTCATCTGTGGAATTACTGCATCCCTCAGCTTGTGGAGCTGAGCAGTGAAGGTCTGGGTCTTACTCACATTGATGTAAATCAGAAGAAAAATCGTTGAAATTAAATGAGTGTAACAGAGAAGAGTTGCAGGTGATGGATACTGAGCATGGCCTGGTGGAGACCATTTATATAAGCACTTGTTTGGTATGCAGTGTCAGCTCTGGAGATTGCTGGCTGACGGAAGGATTTGAAATCACCAACTGCAGGGATGGAATTTCATAAACTATCCCAACAGGGAATTTTCTCTGAACCAACATTGTTAAGTACGCAAAAGTCTCATGAATTACAACTTTTTTTCGTGACCTTGGACAAGTTGAAATTGGTTTTGGGTGGAGCAAATACAATCATAGAATCATAGAATTGCTCAGGTTGGAAAGGACCTTCAAGATCATAAAGTCCAACCGCAACCTAACCATACTACTCTAACAACCCAAATACAGAACCCAATACCCAAATACAACCCAATACAGAAAGTCCATTTCTTCTTTCTGCCAAGAGACCTTCATCTCTGCTGGGAGACTCACGTACTGTTTGCTCTCAGCTGTCTGTCCTGAGCAGCAGTCACTGACCTGATGTGAGCATACTGCAACTGTGAGATGGGTAAGGGCACAGCGTGCACAGCAACCGAGGAGAGATGTATGTTAGAGGGAGAACCTAGTAATTATGTTACTATGCCCTTTCTGCTATCTTTACTGCAAATCTTCACACAGTCAGTTTACATTTATTTGCACTGAAATGGAGCCAGCTACCTCTCCTACACTCCAGTCACTGATACAATGTTCAATGTGTAATGCTGAATCTGTACAAATGTGATGAGCATTTACTGCATCTGTCTAAAACTTTGATGAGATAAATACTCAACATCCCAAACAAACAAAGCTTTGTAAGCAGATCAGTAGTTCCAGCTCCTTTAAAGACTATAACTTTTTGTGATATACTGTAGGAATATTTCATGACCAGGTTACTGTACTTTATCCTACTGCAACATGTGCAATTCACTTTATGTTTGTGTGCACTATTTTGGTTTTTATTTTATTTTATACAAAAGCTTTTCATTTACCCCTCCCTTCCCATTATTTATGAAAGCTACTGTAGTTTTAACAGATTAAATTTGCACTGTTGTAGTAAACAGCAGCTCTTGATTGTTATGTTTCCATCTTTCCAATAAAGTATGAATTAAACGATTAGATTCTAAAGGGTTATCAGCTGTCCTGTGTAGCAAAATTGAACAACCAAACACTAGAACAGCCAGGAAAAGTCTGAATCGATCCAAGCTTGCACAATCAATAATTTTGATGGTAATTCTCAGGGGCGAGAGAGTAGTAAATATTCGTAGAGAGACAGAGTTGTCATTCTTCACAAACCTTTTGAAATGTCTAATGCATCTGCATTCTATGACTTTGAATGTACTTAGCAATTGGCTTCTGATCATTCTTGTTTTACTTCACTGATGCTCCAGCTCAGAGCCCCAACAAGGGCCACCTCCTGCCCTGGACTGGGGAAGGAATCCCTGAGTCACAATGGAATTTAAGAATTTTAAAACATAACATCAGCCTGATTCTAAGGGTAAACTGATAAATATAAGTGTGCTGGAGATCACTTGGAACACTCTGGTTCTATGCTTTAGCTTAATTTAAAAGCAGGCTATGCTGCTACATCAAAAACAGCAACACATTCAAATACATGTTTCAAAAGACTAAAAAAGAAACTCCGAAGATTTAGTACCTTAAAGGTAGAATCTTGATTTTAACTCTCTTCTTTTTCTGAATATCTTCAGAAATAAAATTTCTACAGAAGCTCTCCACTTTGCCAAGTATTTTAATATTGATAAAATCCACATTCTAGTGGAACCCACTTTCAGTTTTCTCCCCTGAACTCCAGCAGGAGCACTTGCCCACAGCAGTCTCTGCAATACCTGTTGTCCATTCCATGGGCTGCTCTGGTCACCCAGATGAAGAGCAATGCCAAGGAGGGTGCTTTGCATTGGCAACACTGTGAGAAATTCAGCATTTGGCTTCATCTGGATTACAACAGTGACACAGAGCTGTTTATGTGAGAAAGTGCTTCTAATTACATACAACATGTCCTTGCCTCCAGCTCTGCAATTTAAGATCCATAATTCTCCATTCACTAACTTAAAGAGAGCTACTGTCTCCTCATGGATTCGTTTTCCCAAAAGGACAAAAACATAAGGACATCTTCACATCAGGATCAAGAGCTAACCGGATGCCTTGAATTCCTAGAGCAGCTTTTAACTACTTTGCACCTTGCACAGGTGCTCTGTCTCCTTACAAGAGCAGTCTACACATGCTTGATACATATGTGAAGTACTGGTAGCAGTTAGAAAGCAGTGAAAGACTAACCTACTACAGCCATTATTTCCATTAAAATAAGCATCAGTGGGTTAAACTGAGAGGTTTGGGGAAAGAATAAACTACTTTCAACCTGAGAGTAGTTTATATCCTAAATGCAGTTGCAGCCTGGTTACATAACAGCAAGCCCCATCAGTAGATCCAAAATTAAACTCTGTAGTGGCTTAAGATGATAATTTTTTCATGACTGCAGTGCACTTGAAAGAAGCACAGCCCGTTTTTCTCTTCATAGAGATACCAGAGTGATAGAGCACTACAGTAGCCAGGGGCCAACCAGATCAAGGCCACTTTTTGCTGAGTCCCAGAAGCTCCCATTCGCTCCAGGGAGAGCAGGTTCAGGCCCAGATAGGTCACAGATGCCCATTCTCTGTCCTTTTCCCCCCCATAACACATGCCTCTTGATCTCAGCGATTTATTCCAGTATAACTGAATAGATGTGGATGTACACAATATTAAACCCTTCAGGTCTCATGTTCTGTGCCTTAGCAACACCTTCTCAATGGGTTTAAAAGAAACTTAATCACCTATCAGCTTTTACCATGCCATTTCACCAAAATAATCAAGAAAACACTAGGCAAAAAAAATTGTAGCCAGGTCTTGTGACTCTATCTTAAAATCATACAAAAGAAAAGATCTCTGCTAGAGAGAAATGAGGGCAAGCTATTACAAACACTTCTCTATCATATTTTTGTTTTTGTATTTGACATATAACACTTTGTTGTTGTTGATGATGCTGGGGAACAATTTATGAAGCAGAAATTTATTCTGCTTCATTTGCACCAGTTTAACACTCATTGATTTCCCGGCCTCAAGATTACATCTGAATTACATCACTCTAAATAAGCAGAGATTTCAGCCCTCGTATCTAACCAGCAGCTGCAAATTAAACCTGCATCTACTGAGTGGGCAAAAGTAAACACACTGCATTTGCAGAATCACCAAAATAAAATTACCTCCTTTCTTCCTTTATTTTTTTTTCAAATCTCTTAGTATTTACACACAAGAAGAGCTTAAATCAATTCGCAAATGTAGTTTCTACATTAAAGACCATCCTTCCAGTCTCTTGCACGCAAAAGGAAGTGACCTGAATATCTTGTCTTCTCTGGAATTACTTTAAAGTACAAAAACAGTTTCAACTAGTGTAATTCATTTCAGTGCTGTGGCTGCAGGGCAACCTGGGAAGATGCTCCCACATGGAGGAGGTCTCCAAGGTGTTACAATTGCAGCTGTGAATGGCCCAGAGCCCTGCTTGTCATGGCTTCAACCATGTGCTTCCATAAAAGAGGTCTGATTCACCACACATGACATGCCACCAGCTTCATACGGATTATTCCTGATTTTCACCTGCATGGGAAGAGAAGAATGGAGGCTGTACAGTTACTAATTCACTCCAGCTTGTGCAGGGGACAACGGTGCAGCCAACACAATCTCTGGATGGAAGCTTCTTCCCCACACAGCCAGCCCCTTGTGCCCAGTGCCCAACCTGATGCTTCAACTCTCTCTAAGGGGTTGTTCTGTCCAGTGTCTCACACTCTGGCTCTTTCCTCTGGCTAAAGGTAGCCAAAAACATTGAAAATTGGTGGGGGGATGGTGGGCTTGGTGGGGATGGGTTTCAAAACCACAGGCCTGTAGAGTTTCTGCCCTGTGCCCTCTGCCTCCTTGCAGAAGGGCTGTGCCTCGGCTGGTAGTGTGGCAGTGCCCTTCCTCCAGAGCCCCAGCCCTGGGAAAGGTGTTGGAGGCAGTGTTCCTGGGGGCTGGTAGACAGCTGGCCCAGGACAGGGGAAGGGGCAGCAGGTCCAGGCACCCACCCGGCCCGAGAGAACACCAGTGGGTTCTTCCTCCCCTGCATGCAGGGCAGGATCATGGCTCTCAGGGCCGGCAGTGTCTTGGCTCCTTTTGCTTTTCTTCCCCTCAAAGGGAGGAGGGTCCCTGGGGACTGGTAGCCCCTCGGGGCCCGTGGGGAAGCCCCTGGCTGGGATGCTCTGTGCCGGCCGTGGCTCTTCCCAGAAGGAGGCAGGAAGCTGTCGTTTCCTCATGGGCACCTGGTCTGGCCTGCTGGCCTCAGGGTTTTGCTCTGGCACAACCTGCTCCCCTGCCAGGCTCTCCTCCGCCTCGGCTGCCTGCAGCACCTTCTCGGTGGCAGCCGCACTGTGGGGGCCGGGGTCAGGCACCTCAGGCTGGCAGCTGCGGGCCCTGTCCTCTGCTCCACGGCGTGGGCCGCACTCCGGGGGCTTGGTAGGGTGGCACCGCGGCACCCGCGAGTACTTCTGAGAAAAGCGCTTCAGCTGCTTCTGCAAATATTTCCTGTGGTCCACTGACCGGCGGCAGGGAGCAGATTTATCCAGGGCTGCCTTGATGTCACTGGAGGCCAGGTTGACAAAGTTCAGCAGGGTTTTTACCTCACTGTCTGATGCCATTTCACTGGACGTGCTGTTCAGAATTTCCCATTAAACGTTTATAATCCGTCTCAGGCAAGCCTTGGCCAACCTGCAAGACACGGCGCGCAGACTCAGAGTGCGAAGCCTGCATTCGAAAAGCATCAAGAACACTGCAGGAGGTGGAGAGAAGGCATCAAATTTCTCAGCTAAGCACACAGGTTGTCCGCCAGCACACCCCCGTGCAGGCAGGCTGCAGTGTGCCCGCAGCCCCTCGGCACTGCCCTGGCACAGGGCTGCTCACTTAATCTCGTTAGGTGAGTCATAGGTGGGGAGAAGCTGAGGCAGCTGCTCTCACGTCCCTGCAAGCAAGCGTGGACACTCACCCGATGCGCTGGGGCTTTCCGGCAGGTGCTGGTGGAGAAGAGCCCCTTCCTGCTAATCTCGTTAGGCAGGTTACACGCTGCCAGGCCCGACGGAGGCAGCCGGTGTGTGTGGAGGCAGTTGAGCGAGCACTTGAGCAAGCTGAATGAATATCGACTCTGCCGAGTTCGGGGCTCTCTCAGACCAATCAGGAGCCACTTTGCCAAATACAAAGCATCCCAATCAGGCATCAGCCTCCCCTTCTCACATTCTTTGCCATCACAAATTGTCACCATGGGGACAGCCACAGAAAGACAGCTAATAAATACAATCATTTCCCGGAGATTTCTACCATTCTCCCCTATCCTCTTCACCCCTACCAAGGCCTTTCTTTTTTAAAGGCACAATCCAAAGGAAAAGTGCCGATGATGAGTTAGGAAAGTGTAGGCACCCTTTTCTCTGTGCTCCCCAAAGCTGTCTGGGGGCTGATACTGACCATGCTTCATTGGCACAGGACAATGTAATACGGGGGACCAGGCTAGCCTACTTTTAACTGTTCCCCATCAGAGACGTTTTTTTTTTTTTTTTAAGGGGAGGATGATGTCAGAAAAAGGTAGGAAAGGAACAAATCTCTAAAGAGATGTGCAGATATCCATGGAAAGGGAGCTTGAGCGCTCAAGAATCTTGTCTTTATGTTTGCCCCCTCAATTGAGTTACACAAAAGCTGAATTACCCATTCAAACTACCCGGACAAAAGGATGGAGTTGGATAGTACTCTTGCATCTGTAGTCAAACAGTTAGAGACTTAAATCGAGTCGTCATGATGGAGAAAGAGTTAGACAAAGCCCATAGAATTGCCATCAGCAAACATTTTCCTGTGTCATATTAGTGGGTCTCCATGACTCCCCCTGGCCTGGGGACAATAGCACAAGTTTGCACACTCGACTACTGTCACCCTGCCAACGCTGGCAAGGAGCAGAAACAGGACAATCCTTTAAGGGGAAAGCATGCCCACTGCAGGGAAGGTAAGAAGAGAGGGAAGAAAAGGCGTGTGAAATGCTAATTGAGCTGCTTCCTTTACTGATCCATAGCTATGTGACCCTCTGCCTTCGTGCAGGCTTGTCCCCGAGGGGTGGCAATAACTTAATAGCACAGCAAAACTGGGAGCTGGGGGAATAGGAGAGCAGGAGGGCTGCCCTCAGTATGTATGGGTGATGTGGAGCTGACTGCAGCCCCATGTGCCAGCCTGGGATCCACTGCCTCCCACAGGCAGCTCCCACTTCCCTGCCTGCAGCACCCTGGGGATGGGAGGAGCGGGACAGTGGTCGGCTAAGCATGCCAACAGCCAGGGAGAGGCTGTCAGCCCTGGGAAAGCAGGGACTGAAGTCCCAACTACTCCTCATTTTGCAAGTAAAATCTTCTTTGCTATCATAAAGCACCAAAGGTCTGAGCACTGAGAGTTGAAAAGTGCAACATTTTGCATGTATTTCTTTTACTCCAATTTTCTCTAGAGAAGGACAAGATCTAGAATGTGCCATTTGACCACACAGTGGCTGAGGATTCAGGGATTACTCAAGTGTTCCTATACCAGTGTGCTCAGTGCTGCCATCCCATTTCATGCCATTTCTCCCTGTCCAACCCAATCCATGTGTGCTGGTGCCAGCACTCAGGTGCTGCAGGTCTAGGGAGACCTCAGGACCAGGACATTACGCAGCAGAAGATGCTACAGAGCCTTTGCACCACCACAGCAGGCTGCAATGTGATGCCGAGGTAGAAAACCTTGAGAGCACCTTGGTGCTGCCTGAGACAGGGGATGATGCTGGCAGACAGGAGGGCAGCTTTGCCCTTACTGCTGGAGGCACTGGGGCTTCTCTTCTCCCAGTTTCTATTCCAAAAGCAGCTCCTCCCCAGGAGACCTAGTGCAGCTGACTTTCCATCATCTGCCTCACGCCATCATGATGCAGGCCTACGTGCAATCTTCTCCAGTAGGATCTTCAGTGGGGAGTTTCCAGTTGCTCACTTGAGCATCTATTTTGGGATACACTAGCTAGGACCTGGCCTCTCTATGACTTAGCACAGGTCCTTCATCTGCAGCTGAGGTTATAGAGAGAAGTGTTTTCTAGCACACTTAACAAGATGCACATCAAGAGTTCACATCTCTGTTTGGAGGAACAAATTGCCTGCTGCGTTTGAGATTTTGACCCCACACCGGACATGTTGTACACTGTAACCCCTAGCGGGTTGTCCAGGGGAGGAAGGCAGAGATGAAGGGAGATGTGGGACAGGTGCCTGGGAGAAAAGGATTGTCTCAGGATGTTAATGAACCATGTTCTCAGAGGCCAAGGAAACTCATGTCACATACTGTGTGTCCTGTATCCAATTATAGGGGATTTACAGGAAGGACACAGGATTTATGGTGATGGATATGGGGAACCCAGCACTGCTCCAGCACCGCTGAATCTCTCTTCAAGTGTCCATCCATGCCTGTCCCCTCTAGGAAGGCCACTTGCCCAGGTCACAGCTCCTCGGCCACCACATGGCAGCTTCCCATGCCCCCTCACACTTGCTGCTCCAGCATCCCATTCGCCTGCAGCTCGGTAACGGCAGGGAGCTGAAGAGGAATGAACCAGCGAGCAGGATTTAAGAACCAGAGCAACCCACCCCTTCAAGGTCAGACTCAGGTTGAGCTGCACAGGGTTTTCTCTAAGAGGCCACCGGAGCCCTTTTGTTCCTCACTGCTCTTGCCATGTTCATCCCAATGTACATGTGAAAGGAACAATTAACAATAGGGCACTCCTCTCTGAGGATCCAGTGCACTTTGAAGTGTCCACCAACCAAAGGCTCAAGAATGATACATCATTTTCCACTGTGAATGTGTCAAACTAGTACAGCAATTGAAAAAATGTCTCCACATGCCTTCCCAGCATGCAGACAGGGACCAGCTGGAGAGCCACTTCATATCTGACATGTCACCCCCTGACAGCTGTCTTCTTGGGAATTTTTGGTATGTGAAGCTTTCTAACTCCTTTTTATAAGTGAAGCACAGAAACAAACCCATTTACTAAAAGGATGCAGGCAGGCTTCTCCCAAACACACAGAATCTCCTTCAAGGCTGACTAAAGGAGAGATAAATGATTTTCTGCCACAAAAATACCTGGGAAATGTTTAAAAAACATCACTCGTTGTATCTGATGTCACGATCTAGCCAATTCTACCCTAAAACCTCTCACAGCGTAATTCTACACTGAGGAACCCATGCAGTGCAGATATTCCAGCATCAGCATCATCCCAGGACTGCATGAGCAGACCCAGTAATCCAAACCATTAAGAGAGGAAGCAATGCAGTAAGTGCACTGAGCAGATGAGATAACACGAATACCCGAATCTCAGCTATTATTGTAATGATCAGTGAAGCAAAGAGCAGTTTAGTGAACATCTGGGTAGTACAGAGGTGATGCAAAAACACTGTTTTGGCACTGGCTTACACAAAATTCATTTTTCACTCCTAAAAGAGCACTTTTTCTCCATCTTAGCCTGAGTAATAAGCATTGTCACAGGGCTCACCCTGCTGTCAGTATAACTATGGTGCATAGTGCAGTGCCAGTATACTTTCTGGGCAGGGCTGTGTTGAAATCAGCTCCTTGCACTCCCTGATTTGGGGCAAGTATCCATTTGTCTGGAATATGTCTGTATGCTAAGCACTGTTCTCCTCATCTTTTCCTTATGCAAGTTAAAAATAGGCAATCCCCATTAATAAAAAAATACATATAGTAAACAGATTTTTACTTAAAAATAAGACTTCTTAGCAGTTGTCAAAATTTTTTCTTAAGAAATTCACCAACGGTTTCAGTTTGTAGTGTTTTGGGGAGATGAGGAGAGGAAAGAAGAGGTAATGTTAGTGATATGCTGGTGGCATAAAAGTAGGAAATGTTATTTAACATCGTACTGCAAGAACCAGGGGACCTTAGGAGTTACAGCAATTGGAGAGGAAAGGATTATAGGAATGCTGGGACACACACCCCAGGGTTTGATAGCAGGAATTTCTGCTATGAGGAGAGAAGTCACCATCTGGAAATGAGAAGGAAAAACAGGTGATAGGATGAAAATGAACCTCACTCCTCCATCCAGTCTGACCTTCCTGGACTGCAGGATGGGTCCTGTAGCATACCAAGAGGGGACACTGATAGTGTTCAAGCCTCCAGCAGGCTGTCCTCTGGACTCAGAGACTGCCTCCAAATACAAGACCTCTAAGCTCAGGAAGTAAGGAAAGAGGGAGATATAGGATTCTTCCCCAGACTCAGCTGTTCCTTTTGCTCTCTTCTCCTCACCACCATGATGGAGCCAACACCTTTCACCCCAGAAGAACAGCAAATCGGTACTCCCACCAGCTTTGACTCTTCCCTCCCTATTTTTTTTTTCCTCTTGACAATCTGCTTTGACCTGAGTGACATCCTCTCGCTGCTTTTAAACCCTGATTTGCCGCACTCTGAGCAGGCCCTGAGCACTGGGGCAGGCGGGGGGGCTGTCACCACCCTGCAGCCACTGCCATTCAGGCAGATGGCAGAGGGGGCCAATGTGAATAGCTCCTGTCAGTCTCAGAGAGTGAACTTTACAATTGTGCTACGTGTGGAACTGCATGTGACTAATGCCATTCTTCTTCAGGCTGCAGACAGGACACAGCTGTTTCTTCAAGGAAATTTTTGTTTTTCTGGGAAGGAAAAAACCACACTATTGCAAGGTCATGTCAATGGTGTATCTATATATTCTGTAATTAGACGTGATCAAAGCTCATCCTGCTTCTCACTGCCTCTCTTTCTAGTGAATCAGATAATGTTTAAAAATCACCCTGGTCTTGGTTTGGTCCTTCTTGACGTTTAAATCCTGCTTCCACATGCATCAGGTATGCACCAAGCAGAAGCAGGGCCAAATATAATTTCCTTTACGTAATTCTCAAACAGTTAAGTATTTTGAGATCAGTGACAAGGTTGGTGCCAAATAATACAGGTAGCTTCCATTGATGAGCACTGCAAAATTATTGAAAAATACAGACATAAACGTGTACGTGAATAGCTGAATCTCTTAAAAGCTGCAAAAAGTGCTCAGTCCTTCCTCCATAAAGCATCAGGAAATTTCAGATTGAAATGCGATCTGCAGTACATACTGCAGTGAAAAAATTGAAAAAGTCACAAAACCAATATTAAGTGAAGCATCAGTGATCAGTCAGTCTCTCTGGAGCTTGGGTGTTTGCTACAGCAGTTCTGGGCTCATTACTCCCACTGAAGCCAAATTTGAATTGTGCATTGATTTCTACAGGTGCTAAATTAGATTCCCCCAGTAGTTTTCTGTTAAAAGCACAAGAGCTGGTTTCTTGGAGCAGATTAGCACTCTACTTGTCTGGAACATCGCAGTATTTCTGTTCACTAGGTGAGTGTTGGTGAGTTGCAGCAGAGTTTGCTATGTGCCCTTTTGGACAGTAGTTCACAGAAAGAAAGACATTACTCTGCAGTGTTACATGCTAAGTGCTTATTCCAGCACTCCAGGTTTGGAATGCAACATATCCAAAGCATCTTCCCAGTTATAATTGATAGAACTTAAATTTCAGATATTGAGAGAATCTCCAGGTATGAGCTGGTGGCTGAATCATGCTTAGTGTAAGAGCTTAACTCAGAGGCACAGCACCCTTCCACTGAGGACCGGTTGTTCCGGTAGGTGCAAAAGACTGTTGTTTTCTGATAAACAAGTCATTGTACCTGCGCTGTTCCCAGAGAAGGAGCTCTGATGGTGAGACTATGAAACCTCAGACAGGGCCACATCACTAGTCCTCATCAGAAATGCATTTGATAGTAGAGAAGCAAGGATAGTCTCTAGAAAACAGACCCTTCTGTACAAATTGACCATGAGGATGATGTGGCATTCAACTAAGTGTGCTGAAGAAGCTCAAATATGAAATTGCTGAGCTATCAACATCAGTCTCCATCCCAAGGACCAAAGATGATTAATGGAAAAGGTAGTTGTGCAAATTACAGAACACGGCATCATTTCCTCCAGACCAGAGACAGATCTACTTCAGGAGTGCCCCAAGGACTTATGTTGGCATCGGTGCTGTTCACCATCTCTGTATGTTGCATGCAAAAGAGTGTGAATAGGGGCAAAGTTTGCAGATGATACAAAATCATTCATAATAATCAAAGCTAAAGTGGACTGTTGCAGAAGGAGCTTATAATACCAACTGACAATGAAGTGCCAGATGAAATTAAGTATTGGCAAGTTCAGAGTAAGGCACTTAGGAAAAAAAAATGACTCTACTTATACATCTGCAATGCCAGCCTCTGTATAGCAACACTTGAAAGATCTTGGGTAACTGAAACAGAGGTATGAGTTCTCTGAAAACCTTATGCATTGCTCTGCAACAGTCAGAAAGTAAACTGAGTAGCTGAAATTACTGAATGAGGGAATAGAGTAAAACAGAACAGAAAACAGTAGTTAGGTTGCTGCTTATACTGATTGTGCTCATTTGAGCACAGTTGCAATTTTGTTCTCCTTAGCACAGAAGTAAGTTAATAACTTTGGGTTTAGATAGGTATAAGAAAGGTAGCAAAAGTGGTCAGAAGTCTGGAACTGTTTTTATACTAGGAAATATTAAATTAGACCTCTTCAGTCTGGAAAGAAAACAAGCTGAGGGAGTATGATTCAAGTGTATAGAATCACCACCAGAATAGAGAAGGTAATGAAGACAAGGTTAATTTCTGTTTCTCCAGTGCAGAAATTAGGGGTAACAAATCAAATTACCATGCACAGGGTCTAAACCATAAGGAAGGAATTTTCCGCATGATACATTAAACCATGGGTCCTGCTGCCAAAGTATTAATGAGTTTAAAAAGGACATAGACAAAGTCATGCCATAGAGGACCACGATCAAGCTGAATAATTCACCTTCAACCTGTCGCTCAAGGACTACTGATGCTGTTGATTGCCAAAAGAGAATGTCAGATAAAAATCAAATACAAATACTTCCCCTATCCTTGTGTCCTTCCCTTAATATCCACACAGGCTATCATCTGAGATGGACTAGGGAAACATTTGATTTTGTTCACTAGAACACGTCTTACCATAAGAAATGGTAAAATACATTCTGGGTGTGGAGCATGAGGCACAGAAAGAGTACACTGGAATTGTGTGAAAAGCAAAGTCTCATTTCCTTTCACCTACTATTTACAAGTTTGTTTGGGGCTATTCTGCATTCATAGCAATTACGTTTCAATGCTTATAAAAAAAAGTCTAAATCTTCCAGAGTTTCACTCATGATATTTTTATTTTTTTTTAGAAGAAAGATTAAGTTGCTCTAAGGGGAACCAGCATAATTCAGTGTGCCATCCATCATGAAGACAGATGTTATTTTTTGAGAAGATTTTGTATTGGTTGCTGCATCACAGTCTTGGTCACATAATCTTTTCTCCAGCTTGGCAAAACAACTACCCCAGTCCAGATCTGAGAACAGCCACATGTCTGCTTAGCTCTGATGCCTCTCCCTGTTGTGGATGGAAATCAGGGCAGCCATTCATTTCAGTGCATGTGTTTATGTGCACTTCATGCCCAAAGAGAAAAGCCAAGCCAGAGAGACAGATAAATCATAGAATGGCTTGGGATGGACGGGACCTTCAAGACTTTCCAGTTCCCGCCCTCTGCCATGGGCTGGCTGCCCCCCACCAGATCAGGCTGTCCAGCACCCCATCCAACCTGGCCTCCATGCCTCCAGAGATGATGGGGCACACACAGCTTCTCTGGGCAGCCTGTGTTAGCACCTCACCATCCTCTGAATAAAGAATTTCTTCCTAATATCTAATCTGAATCTCCCTTCTCTTAGAGAAAAATCATTCTTCCCTTGCACTATCACTATCAGACCATGGAGAAAGTCAGTCTCCCTCCTGTTTATAAACTCCTTTTAGGTACCAGAAGACCATAATGAAGCCATAAAAACATGAGGAAGACTTTTTTTATATATATATTTTTTTTTTTACTGTGAGGGTGACAGAGCACTAGAACAAACTGCCCGAAGATGTTTTTCTCTAGAGAATGTTCATGAGCTCCTGGATACTTTCCTGGTCAACCTGCTGTAGGGAACCTTCTTTAGAAGGGGGTTGGACTAGATGATCCCCATAAGTCCCTTCCAACCCCTACAGCTCTATGATTCTACAATTTTGAGGTTTCTCTCAAGTTAGACAAATACCTTCCACAGCCTCATGAGCCTCTAAATACTGCAGTGAAGTGTACGTTAGGAAAACTTGCTTGCTTTCTGCTCCAAACAGCTCTACTTTGATAAATGCAGTAGGATTGATCTGTGCCGTGCGTCCCTTAGCTGAATTACGATGTATAATCCTCCCTAAAACAGAACATTTACATTCCACTGACCTAGTTGAAAAAAAATGCATTAATTTTAATTTATGTAAAATTCTTCCAATAGAAGAGTGAGAGGGTTGCTTGTAGCTAGAAGAGAAGTCCAACTTTTTAATCAGGATTTTTGAAGGCTGCATTTCAGTGGGCGGGTTGTTCATGTAAATCCAGTCACGACTTTACTACCTCCCATTTTAGCTCACAAGGGTCATGAATAAAACAAGTGCCATCAACTTATCTCCTCTGCATCAAGTGCTGTCTCTCCTCTTCTGATCCCTGGGCAGTTGGGCAATTGTTCACATAGCTCAAAGTTTGGCTATAGGGTCACTCCATTTTTCTGAAACAAACACCACAGATTTATTTACAAAAAGGACTGAATGGAAGGTGTTTTTGTACTGCTTCAGCACTGAGAAATAGTTGGAAAGATGTTTCATGCCAGAATTCCTTTTCTTAAATATTACCTGTGGGGTCTTGAATGAGCAGCATTGTTACTACTCCATTCATCCAGCTCTGCTTCCACAGAAGGGGGTTTGAGAGCAAGGAAGAGATGGGAGTTAGCATTATATTGTCTTCCTTCAGGCCCTTTGGCTGACACCAACATTACTGTAGCCTGCAGGAAATAAGGAGCTTTTTGTACCAAAATGGCCTAGGACCAGAGGAGCACAAAGACATCCCAGTCATCTTTTCCTTCTTCTCCTAATTCCTGTATGCAGGATAAATTTGGGGCAGGTGAGCACAGAATCTCAAGGTTCATACCCAACATTCCTTATATACACCAGCAGGCCAGCTGTGGCCTAGGGGACTCCTCTTTCCCTGCCTGGGGCAGGAACACCACCACAGCCATCTACAGGGACCTGTAGGTGATCAGAAACTCACTGACTTGAGGGGATGTTTGGATCCAGACTCTGCCACGAGCCCTGTTCCTGTAGCACAAAGATCAACACTGTGCTCCCAGGAGGCTACTGCCCACCTGATGTGACATTCCTTATTACTTGCTGGTTTCCTTAGCTTAGAGTAAAGCCCATTTCAGATGGAAAGTACTTAGATGTTCTGCTCATTACCAATGGAAATGTGATAGTGCATTCTCAGTAAGGCTGTGAATTTGCATATCTGCAGCTGTTTAAGGACTCATTCATATTGCCAGAACAGGGCAATCCCTATGCTAGGCAGCAGCTGCTCAGAGCAACATAGCATCATAAAATGCAGACTGTGACAGTAAAAGATTTGCTATTTTTTACCCAGCCAAAAATCAGTTATTTTGAACCCTGCCTCATGAAACTTGAAAAAGGTATCATGGAAAACAACCTTTCCATGTTTTCTTATAAATGGATACCAGAAATATTAGAATGGAAATACCAAACAAACATAAACAATGACAAACAAGGGAAGCAAGAGGAATATTGTCCAAATTAAGGTAGCACCCTATCAGCTCCCAAAACATTCGCAAAGATTTATTTGGAAGTGAAATAAGCAATGTTATTTCAAATGTTAAAACCCAATTGGCAGCCTTTCAGGCCTCATTAACTCACTTGCTGTCAGATCTCCTTCCAAACATACATACTTGTCTTTTTATGCAGCTGAACTTTAGAAGATTCTTAAGACAAATGTTTCAAGAGAGAGAACTGGCTATGTAATGATATATATTTCTCTAAAAATAAAACTATTGATAGACCAATGCACAACAATTTAATATTAAGAGGACTCTGACAGAACAGGGGAACATTTATAATTGCTCTTCCAGGTATGGAAGTACTGAGAAATGATCACCAGAGTTGTTCACTAGCACAAGCAACCAAGACTTGGTAAAAAAAAAAAAGCTGCAAATAGGAGATTTCTTTCAGCAGAACCTTTTGTTTTCTAGGGAACTTCCCTGGATCTTCAGGATTTTGATATACTTATGGTAGGTAGGGATTTGCTGTTAGTGATGTTTTTTGTTTTCAACCGCAACTCGTTGAAGACTGTTATTCTACAGTATCACTCTAAGACAAAGCAGAAAGGAAATGCTTTCTTATAGAGAAGATTGTTCTGAGGTTTAGCACACACCTGATATCTTGTGCAGTCTTGTGGTGATCACATCCAGATACAATCGAAGAAAAGCAGCATGGATACCTGTGCGTTCCACACCAGCTGGGACTGCTCCACATAGGAATGGCCACATGCACCACTCTGTGCCAGTTTCCCAAGCTGTCTGTACCAGTGTAAGCAACACACTGAACCAGACTGAGGATGCTGCTAAGCGTGTGTTGAGAGAAGATGTGATGAAAGACTCTATGAGGAGTCAAGCAAGGCTTGTTACATCAATTGAACTGATCTATAAGCATGGTGCAATCCCAAGTTATCCAGGAATAGAACTGTCCACAAGCAACATTTGTTGTTTAACTTCAGGTTGGATATGAGGAAAAATTTCTTCTCAGAAACAGCAGTGAGACACTAGAACAGGCTACCCAGGGAGATAGTGGTGTCATCATCCTTGGAGGTGCAGATGTGTAGAAATGTGTGGATATGGCATGCAGGAACGTGGTTAGTGGTAGAGTGGGGATGGGTTGATAGTGGACTAAGTGGCCTTAGTATTCCAACACTAACAATTCTACGTACCACTTTAATGCAATGGAAAGTACAGCAATAATAGCACAGTCCCAGGCTGCAGCAAATAAGAACAAGCCCAAACACAGCAGCCACAGATACAGAAACAAACGAAGAAAAACTGCTTACCTTCAGAAGACCACAGGTACACAGGAATCTCCAGCAAGATACACTTGCCTCCACTACCAACCCTTAAATGAGGTCTGGGAAGGGGTGGATCCTGGCTTCACACGTTCCACTCACTCAGGTGCATTGCTTGCACCTGAGCTCCCCTGGCTTGGCCCTGCCTTTCCACCAGGTGCTCAATCACTGTTTCAAACCATGACTTAGCATTTCCTCTGCAACTACCTTTAGGACAAGCTCTGCTGAATAATCCCACAGATTTCTGTCATGGGAGCTTCTCTGGCTTGCTGCGGATGCGTTAGTATCTTCCTTCTCTTCTTGCTATTCTTTTAATTCATGTTTATGCAAGCACACTGGTCAGAAAATCCTTGGAACAAAAATAAAGCTCTTTTTCCTTCTAAGAACTATTCACTAATTATCCAGCTATGATTTCCTGGACAGTTTTGGTAGCCCAGTCTCCAGCTCCTGGGTTAATTCATTTTGTGTCAGTTCAGCTGTGTCACACTGTGTCATCTTTGTTTCTTGATTGGGTGAACGAAACCTTTAAAGTGGGAAGTAGCAAGTAATGAATACCCTGATCATACAGTAGAGTAATTCTCAGTTTTGTGTGTGACTGACTATGCAAACAAGATTACATCCAGGCCAGTGCAGCCAGCCACCACGGCTGAATGCATCATGCCATCTGTGCAGGCAATAAGGTGAGTTTGAAAACGTCATTGGAGGCCCATCCAAATGCTCTGCATAAAACAGTCTCTGTTTATGAAGCTTGCCTGCGGAAATAAAAAGTTTAACTGCATTGTTATCTGTTTGGTTTTTTATTGTTTTTAAAAGCCACCATTAAATGAATTTCAAATTAACTAATATCGCCAATGGAATTAGTCTAATTTTGTTATCTGAACTGCTTTCCCATAAATAACTGTTAGCAAAAAAATGAGTAAAAGTAAAAAAAAAAAAAACAAAAAAAACCCAGAGGTATAAGCTAATATAGTAAAATTAAAAAAAAAACAGTTTTTTTAATAGTTTTTGTATTTTAATGCACAAGCATGACCATCAACCACTCAGCAGTATTTTGCAGCTGCAGTACACAGAAATGTTAATATACCAGGGCCGGTACTGGGTAAACTTCAGTCACAAACACCTGTTTCTCCATTAATTATAAAAGAGGGGAGAAAGTCTTCTAAAAATGTCTGAAATAATAACTAGTGTATGGCTGAGGAACAGGGATGAATCCAGCAGCATTTTTCACAAATATTTACAAACGCTGTTTGTGACGTGCAGGCAGTGCTAATCACTGCTACAAAAGCTGTACTAGCCTGGTGTTTAGAAACTGCAGTGAGCATTAAGAGGCTGAACGCTTGTTGGCTCTGGAGAGATTGCTTGGTAGTGGGAATGCTGATTTGCAGGAGGATGATTTAGATAATCCATTTGCAGGGAGGCTTGTAGGAAAAATAAGTTCTGATTGCAGTGTATTTTACATAAGAGAACACCCCACTTCGGTTAGCTGTATTCACTTTTTCATAGAATCACAGAATGGCTTGGGTTGGAAGAGACCTTAAGAATCATCTAAGTCCAATCCCCTGCCATGAGCAGGGTTACCAACCACTAGATCAGAAAGTGAATAGCTTTTTTTCCTTTAAGTACCACCAGGCTTCACACTGTTCTTCAGAAAGATGGAATCGAGGCAACAGGTTGCAGAAATGTATTTTATCAGTGCAATTGATGCAGTTGGAAAAAACAGGTAAGCTTTTGAACATGAAAATTGTTCTTTAGATCTGAAACAGGCATCAACGCTTCACACTGAGTTTAATTTAATTATATTTGATTAAGCAACTGTGCTGACAAGGAAGTCCTGCAGCCTATCACCTGAGCATGTGTATTATACCATGAAACTGATGTCTTTTCTTTACTGGCAATGCCTAGTGCTCAGTGGACCTATGAATTTCTGAGGCAGGTGAGCTAACCTGTTGAGAGCACATCTGCTGGGGATGAGGAAAACAGAATGGATCCTTCACAATGCTCTATCAAGAGGATTATGTGCAGCTGGTCTTTGAAACATACCCATGTTGTCTGACTTGTCTCTCAAATGCTGAGGTGTTTATTAAAAACAAGATTGTGGGGCAGAATGAAAGACGAGCTGGAATATACGTAGCTAATATTGATTTAGCCAAGAGCTTTCTCTAAAGCTAAACACAACAAGCACCCAGGGAGTTCAGCTGTCTCTGCATGTCCCAGCCTCTCCAGCACTGCTCTCCATTAGAAAGTCTCTTTTAGCTCAGTGAGGAGTAACATAAAGCTTGAGCCCCCCTTTATCAGGGCTGCCAGTCCCTCTTTCTGACCCCTGTCTACTCTCTTACACCAGGACTGCTCTCCCTATGGGTCCTTCTTATCTTCCTATTTTCATCTGTCACAGATTGATACTACACATACCATCTACCATCATCTTGTTAACAGTGCCTATTTAGAGGTAGAGAGAAGTAGGATCTTTCACTCGTGCGTTTATCTTGCTAATGGGAATTATCTGAAAACGAGCACAAGCAACACTCATTTACCATGAAAAAAAAGCAACCTGGAAAGTGTCAGAGACACACAATGAATGAACTCCTCTTGCTAATGGCTGACTGGCCTTGTTATTAATAAAGATATAATGATGTTAAGCTTCTCTATTAACTCATCAGACCGGGGCTATTGGTTACATTTCATTTCTAAGAAACAGGGTCATTTTTCAATTACATTGTAATTCACTGTGTCTTTAAGTGCCTGGAAAATGCAAAGAGTCTGAGAACATCTTATACTGAGGATGATGTAAAGTTTTATTCAAACAAAAAATTCAGCACAGAAAGACATTTGCTGACTTGTGATTCACTTCTTTCCTGTGCCTAGATGAAAAGAAGAAAGGGTGTATATCCATGCACGTTGGAAACCAAAGTTCATAACAGACAGAATTTCTCCCCTTGTATTCATCCATTTGATTTCATGATGTTTTGATGTCTGGGAGCTGGGAGTCCCAGAGGATGCTGCCTCCTCTCAGCTGGAAACCTCATGCAAATGAGATGGTTAATGGCTGCCCAGAAGGGTGAAGCACGAAAGCAGCAGGAGCAGTTGGCTCCAACTGCAGCAGCAAAGACAAATGTAACAGTGGTTGGCAGGAGGAGAGGGTTTCCCTTGCCAGCACCCTGCCTTTGCCAGTGCTCAGGGACATTAGACCACACATGATGCCTTGCTGGGCCTCCCCAGCCCTCTGGGAGATGAGCATTACCAGAGCACTCAGGGATGCCCTCCTCTCACTGCTGCTTGTGGAGGAGCCTGACCCAGATGGTCATTACCTTACTCCCATTTCATTTCAGCAGCAGTACCTTCCCATACATTCTTTTCACTCAGCAAACACCTTAGGTGCCTTTGCAGTTCCCAGTATCTAGGACTATGACCAGAAAAGACTCATGCCTCCCTTGATCCATTTCATACCCATTCCACCTTCCCCTCATGAAGTGATGGCCCATTCTGCTGCCCCTTGGCTATTCCAGGAACCTTCACCTCTATGCCTGGAGGTGTTCAAGACCAGGCTGGATGGGGCCCTAGGTGACCTGGTCTAGCACCAGATCTGGAGGTTGGCACCCTCCATAAGGTTGTCCTAGCCATAGATCTACATATTCTCAAACAAGAGATCCCTGTTATCTGGTTATCACAGGTCGTCCAACTCAGGTCAGGCTAAAGGGAAAGACAAATGAAGTAATTTATTCACATCCTCAAATTACAGCAGCAGCGCTGTGAACTGACACATCCACCAGCAGCACATGCAGGGCAGCCACTCTGCAGACCAAGCAGAAGATTTCAGGACACCTTACAGGTTTCCGCAGCTCAAGATTTACATTTTAACTAGGGTGCATCCCACACTGGTTGTGCAAGCAGGCTTTACCATTGTGCTTTACCCTCATCTCTCCAAGACAGCCATGTGCTTTCTAAAGCCATGGTTATTCCCCCCACAACAAAGGGGGAAGAAGCTGAATGAGAAACTGTTTGACAATCCTGAAGTTTAAACTTGAAGTTGATCCAGTTAGACATCATATCCATGTAGTACTTATTTTATATAAATATCCATTGCAAGTAGAGAATGCTCTGAAACACAGAGCATTTGGGGAGACCCAAATGGAGGATCTTCATCAACCTTTACTGTGAACAGTTTAGCCTCTCCAGCTCTTTCTTGGTCACTTGCTCCACTGAGGCAGCTCAGCTCCTGTCAGCATGGCAGGGACAGGAGTGATTGCTGCTTGGTGTGGGTAGGGACAGAGCCTGAGGTATGTCCCTTATACCCTCCTCTCTTGGGCTTTCATCTCCAATGATCCGCACTGCACTGCAGACATGAGCAGGACTTCACCTGGTATCCAGCTCATGGGACTTCTTGAAAGAGACCTGGCCCGAGGTGGTGAACCCAGTTCATTATGGGGTGTGCATGATGCCACTAAGCTTTTTTGACACCCCCAAAGCAAAGTGCTAGCTATAGAGAACAGCCTGTGACATTTTGTCTCCCTGATTAGGAAGAAGCAGCCTTTTGAATTTGAGTGATTGATATTCATGACTTTTCCTCCTAGAAGTGAAGGACTGCCTTTAAAATGTATATCAGCTGCATCTGGGGATGTGCAGTGAGCTCAGCTGCTCTTAAAAACGACTTGAAAGGACTTCCCAGGAACTTGGTCTAGGAAGAAGTACTTGTCCTGCAAAGGGAGAGAGGCTGGGATTATGCACATTCAGCGTCAGAAATTATACGTGAGGGAACTTGGGAAAGAAGTAGTGCTTTCCACGTTACTTGTCTGTGAGGAGCAACAGCTGTACCCCTAAGCTGTAGGGCACCCCGCAGCCCAGGTTGGTGCTTGCAGGAAGATTGCTGGCTGGAGGAGATCAGCTGGGCCCATGTGGATCCCGCCACAGTCCTGGAGCTCAAACACCTCTACCTCCTTGTTTGGTTTTTCATGTTGTCTTTGTACCTTGGTACATGGAGATAACATATCTTCACCTAACTTTTCAGCTGTGCTGAAGAAGCATACCCAACAAGACTGGGTACTGATTCTGTCTCCTTGCCAGGATTGTTGCCAGTAGCCTCATCAAAATCACAGCAAGATAAAACTCTCTTCTAAATGATCCAAAAACACAAACACATACAAAAAGTAAAATAAAACCAAGGAGTCAAGAAAGATGATCATAGCAATCTTATGATCATAGTGAAGCATTTAAGCTCCAAAATTATGCTACAGAAATGTTATTTTCCATGCAACATTAGAATATCTGCTCATTGCTATAGCATTTTATTATTATAATCCTTATCATCAGTAAGCCCTGTGCCAAGGAATGGTTTATTTCCTGTCTATAAAGTGAATGGGAAGCCCTGAGAATTGCAGACCTACAGCTGAGAGTTAATTAGGTTGAAGACATTTTTACAGATCTTGGTTTCTTTTAGCATCCCTCTTTTTTCCTGGCTGCATGTTACAAACTTGAGCTTTGCAGCTCTAAGTAGGGACTGTGCAAAATCCAGAGAAATTTTCTTAAGTACACGCATTAGAAACCAGTTCTGAGGCTCACTCGAGGCTGCAGTACCTACTTAAGGCAGCGTTTGAAGAGCTTTCAGATCATAATGAATTCATGCATCTTCTTTCATTTAAATGCACGGAGAAATCATTTTTCAGTGCATAATCCTGAGCTCTCCCTTTTCATTTTGCATATCAGACAGGGAGGTGGCTGGGATCAGTCTGGTCCCACTCACACCGCCCGTATACAGGGCTCTGCCCACCAGCCCCAACACAAGGTGGCCCCGTAGCTCCCAGCCCCATCCCAGCAGCAGGAGGCAGTGAGCTGCATCTCAGACTCTTTGTTCATCCATCCACCAACTGTATGCAAACTGAGATATAGAAGATAGACTGTTTTGCATAGATAATGAAAGAACTCTTTTTCAGAAGACTGGGAAAAGCAACAACTTTTGCAAGCATGAAGGGGTGTGTATACATCGATTAACGCAAGTTGCCAAGATTCACTACACCTCCTCAACCACAGGGTGTTATGTACGCCCTGCTTGCAACACAGGGATCTCTGTGATACAGAGCTTGTCTCCCTGTTGCAGCCTGAAGGAGACTGAATGGAGTTTCCCCATATGGCAGTGGCAGAGTCTCACCACTACTTCACATCTTCTTCAGCACTCCAGCAAACCTCAGCCCCTTCTCTCAAGTGCCCCATCTCCAACACACTAGCTCTGCTCCCACCTCAGCTGGTGCTTGCCAGCCACTGGTCTGGGTCACAAGTGTCCTTCCGGAATGCTTCAGCAAAGGGAAAATGCTCTATGCGAGATGTACCTGAGCAGGTCCAGCAGGGCTGATCAGCTCCACTGGCACTTCAGTGGCTTTTTGTGATTTTCTTTGTGCAGCAGCTAATCCAGTGTAGATAAAGCTGTTGTGCTCTCTGCTGTGCTGGGGACATCATACTGGGAACTGACAGGAACATCCCTAGAGCAGCATCAGCAGGGGCTGCACACACTGCTGTCAACAAGAACATTTCCAATCACGTACGGCTTCCAGCTGTTTTGCTAGAGTAAGCACAATGGATGCAGCATGGAGCATGAATCACAGGACATGCCTTCCTCTCTAATTTTATCAGCTGTAAATTGTGAGTCACAGCCAGCCATGCTAAGTATTGAGATCTGTGCAAGTCTACACCTGGGAGACCCTGGTTTCAGATCATTTTGAGCAATCTAAGCCACATTTTCTGTAGCTTGGTCTTTTTCCTTAACAACCTGCTCAAAGATGTTATCTCAAGCACAGTAGGTCTCCCTTCCCACATGTGCCCTACTGATCTTCTTCCAAACCAGCAGCATCCAAGCCCTTCCAGCAACTTTTCAAAACCCTTGAGCCATCAACAAGATGAATGATGGGAAGAAGGAGTGTTATTTTTCTGTAAGTTAAAGAGAACACGTGCATTTCTCAGCCATAGACAGACTGAAGTCGCCATCCACTTCATGCACCACAGTCTACCTCACAGGTGGATGGATCCAGACAATGACTTTCCTGCATGACAAAGACTGACACCTGCCCTGTGGTGTGAAGAGGATAAGGCTGGGAGGTCTGCAACAGCAGCACCAGGACCTGGCAAAACAGCACCAAAACTAGCTTGCACACATGTGCAATGCTAGCAGACTTCCCTCCATACGAGGGTTGAAGCTACCTTGGATACCTCTATAGTACAGGGCAGGATGTGGTGTGGGTATGCTGGGAACCTTGGCCTCTTCTGAATGTGTAGTGGCCCCATTTTGTCCCTCATTCCATGCCTTGCTTGCCTCACATTCAAAATAGGAAGTCTTTCACAATCAGCCCCACTCCCTGCCTCTGCCCCCTCACTATTATTAAATAAGGGCTAATGGAATATGGCATGATGGTAAGCACTTATAAGATTTATCTTTGTATCTTCATTTAAGACTTTTTAGTATCCACCAGCACTTTCCAGCCACAACAGTAATTTAGTTAAATGATATATGTGGAAGAACAAGACATTCCTCAGTACCTCTAAGACGGCTCCAGGAGTGTGGCTGTGGCAAATAACACTGCCTCTGAGAGGCTCAGATGTTCATCTACACCTTGCACTCCACATCTCTGTGGGGGAGTGATTATCCTCCGACAATAACACCCCTTACTGGGAACTTCAAGCATTTCTGCTTGAATAAATACAATGGTGCTTGGAATAATTTCCAAAGGAAAGCACAGAAATGACACAGGAAATAATTATTTCATTGTTTAACTCTGCAAAACGATACATCAGGGAAAGAAGCAAATATTGTAAAACCAGAAAAGGATTTCCCCAAATGAAAACCAAAACATATGTAGAAACTTTAGAACAAAAATGTGCAGGGCCTGACTAATCCATAGGAGCAGTCAGACACTAACACTGTCACATTACAGATCTCAGAAGCATTGACTGGAAACAGCTGCAGAACATACATTTTTTGTTCCATAAAACAGTGGAAAGCCACTTCACAAAAACAAGAAACCAATTTAAGGGATCACCATTGCCTCTATGACTGCCTGGTTTATACATTTGCAGAGAAATATGCCAGTTAAACAAGACTGCAATGTGTTTAAGGCTGGCTTGCTCTGAACCCAAGTCAGTTATCCCATTTTTGAAACCCTGAAGCTGTGCTGCAAACGTTTGCTGTGTTTGTTGTGTCCCCAGGACCTACGTGCATTTCTCAGTCTCTGAGAAATTTAAACAAAAGCAGTAGCAGTGGCCTTTCTAGGCCATACCCATTTCTCAAGTGTGAATGTTTGAAGCAAACAAAGTTAAATAATCTTCCATATATACCAGAGACCCTGCCTCCAAAGCACTCAGGTATTTGTTTTCATTACATGCAGGAGCATATTCCTCCAGTGGAGGTTTTCTCAAAAGCAGTAAATTTTCATCAGATTTCTTGTGTTGATGAAGCCGTATTCTTTTTTAATAAATAAGTAATCCAACATAGAAATAGCTATTAATCATTCATTGGAACAGCAGCTACAACCTCAGTATCATCTTGTCCCAAGCCAACGCCCAAACCAAGGTGGGGGACACAGGGGAGAATAAATAATGAATAAATCAATTTGTTTCCCTCTATGGCTCCACAAACTGCTGAACCTCTGGGCTCACAACGCTGCTTCAGCTCACTGGGAATATGCATTTAGCTCTGTTACTTTTCAATGAAGTGACCAGGTGAGTGAGATGAATTTTGTCACCATAGCAAGTCCGTGCATAGTCCTGGTGACTAAAAAAGCCACACCAAGGTATATCTGTTGCAGTCCAACATGTATTACCTCTATTTGCTCTTGCAAGAAAAGAAAGCTCTGAACAAACTCTAAAATCCTTTACACAGACCTGGAACTGCAGTCAGGCTGCAGTGTTACTTGAGACAAGTTAGCAAAGAACAATCAAAGACATGAGATGAACCACTAAGATAGCAGAGGGATCTGACATTTCAGGAGCATTCTGCTGATAATGTCTCAGTGCACATCACAGGCATGAATAAGCAAGAAACCCCGATAACGTACATCTTAAATCCATCCCAAGTTAAAATTGCAATATTTATCTGCAATTTATCGAACTATGGTAGTGAAAAACAGTATCTACCACTGGGTATTGATATATATACTTACTTTAAGTTACTTCTTCTGCACAAATTATTATCCCTAGTCTAGAAATTCGGAAGAAAAGCAGTATGAGGTGAACAAATTACCTTCAAAAAAGAAAACTACAACTTTGTTTGCAGAAGCATTGTGTCATTGTGTTATCAGTACAGGAAGAGGTCTGGAGAACAGAAGGTTTCTCTTTGTGGAAAAGGCTTCCACTGGAACCATAGAAGAAAATTCCCAGGTTGGTCAGAGACCACACATAAAACTGTACCTGGGCTCATATGGCATTGTAGCAGAGTTGGATAGCCCCTGGTCACCCCAGTTTCCTTTTACTTCTAATATATTAGTAAGACATTCTCATGGAATGTTTGAGCCTGCTTATAAGCCTTCATTTGCACTAGGAGAGGGTTTTTACTGATTTAAGCATTTGGACTTAAAAGTTCTTAGAAGCTAGGGCTAAGAATATAAAAAATAGGTATATTTTTAATGCATGGAACTGAAATATTGAGATGTTTGGCTGAGAGTAATTAGTAAAATAAAAGAAACCATAAAACATATAAATCTTCATCAACCAAAAATGACACCATCACACTCTGTGTAGAACCTTACCTCTCAAGGAAATCCACTTTTGTGGCCTCTGTGCTTTCTCTCTGGAGACCAACTCTCCTCTCATTCACTCAGCTATAAATCCGGATTGATTCTTTTCAAGCCAGAATAATTTCAGGAGTTAAAAATACATGGAGGAAGAGAAGAATTGGTCTCTGTATGAACAGAGACTCCCCAGCTGTCCAGATCCTGCTCCTACTGTTGATTTAGTGGGTGTTTCCCATTAGCCAATGCAAATCACTAGAAATAAAATATCATTAGGCCTCCAGGTGAGAGTTTGAGAGTTGATAGGCAGTTTGGAATATTAATTTGTACAATTAAAATGTAAAGCATACCTAGAGGGATAGTTCCAGGGATAACTCTGGCCAGGCATAGAACAAAGTCAGTAAAGAAGTGTGAGATGAATACCACCCAGAAAAGGCAATTGGACTTGTTAGGAGCAGAGTGTGTTGGTTCAGATGCAGTAACAAAGTGACAGTCAAGAAACCAGATAAAAATCAGAAGTTCTGGAAAATAGTTATCATAGGTATCAGAAGGGTTTGTTGATTCCTCTAAGTGTCATATCAATTTGTAAAATCTATCATCTTTGAACTGCTATTTTTTAAACAAACACAAAAGCCTTTTTAGTTCTTTAAAGAGAATTAATCTTTTGTCTTTAGAGACTGATAGCTGATGGAAACCTCAGTGATCTTTTAGAATTTGTCTGGAATATGGTGAAGGTGCAGAGGTTAAATCCAAAAACATGATTTATGGAGGTGAAAAGGCTGAATTTTATTCTTCTGTGTGAATGCATGGCAGCAAATAACTTTATCTTGCTTTAACAATGACAGCCTTCAAGACATTGTCTTTTCTTCTCACCCCACTATCTCCTGAGCATAGATAATAGAAGAAATGATGGCTCTTCTGACATGACATGTTGAGATACTGGCAAAATGGGCAGAAAGTTAGGAACAGAGCCAGCCAGTGTGTCCAACTGGAGTGTGGGCTGACCTGACCACAGAAGGGAAGACCAACTAGAAGTCATCTGGAAATTCAAACCCACAAAAAACATTATAAAATAACAGCAGTACTGCTGTGTTGTCCAGTCTGGAAGGAAACCCTACAGCTAAGGATTTGATTGAACTTCTGCTGGTAAATCACGGTAATCATCACCTTCAGTAATGGGTCTGTTGTCCGTAAGGCAGAAGTAAATAGCTCAGGATAGCTTTGAGCAGTTCAATTACTCTTACCTGTTTGAAAAGAGTTTTCTGAGGGTGTATTTTATTGTTTTCCTTCTCTTTGTAACAGTAGAGAGGGTGTTTGACTGTAGCTGGTCTTTTGACTCCCTGAATTCACAGAGCTGCCTTTTCCAAAGAGTGAGTGCAGGGCTCACTGTATCACATTTGTTTACAAGGGACTTTGGGAGCATGTTAGCTGTGGGCCAGCCTGAAAACGGTGGCAAAGACCTGCAGGGTGTCATTGGCTTCAGCTATTTGGTCATCACATATTGAACAAAGGAGAACTTTCCTTTAGTATTCTTTTGTTTTTTCTCATATCAAAGGGATAAATTATGCCCCCTAATATGTGTAAGAAGCTTTTCAGTTATCTTTCTGATGCAAATTATATCATTTTGCATTATCCACTCATTATCTGCAATCTGAAAAGTACAGCAGATGTTGTGAAAAGCCTATATGTCAGATCTCTCTTCCTCTGAGAACAGGATCCAAGTAAGCAAAATTTAAACATCCCCATGGTGACTTCATGTTTAGCTGCAGCTCAAGGGTGGAATCAGTCTGGGCTTTCAGAAACCTGTCAGGTATTTAGGTTCAAATGGAACTGGGATTAATGGCCTGGGTATGCCAACCCCAGCACCTGTATATATATATGCTCTTTTCCGATACATACATTCTCTCTCCCTGCTAAATGCTTACGTTAGGAGCAGGGTGTCATTACATTCAAAAAGCGCTTCAGGTCCATTTAGAAGACAGCCCAGTAGGAGATCTGCCCTCAGCTCTCATTGCACAATATGGAGTAAAATGGATTTGATTGTGGCAACATGCCGACAATACCAAAGTTAATGAATTAAAGATGTATAACAAAGTATCCTTAATGAAGTCAAATTATGAGAGATTGTTTTACGAGGTGGCATTTAGCATTGATAACAATAATTGCAAAGTACCTTCTCTACCAACCTCTGTCTGGGATCTTGTAGAGGTGCATCACATTTCGGAACACAGTTGATTTATGGAAAAGCTAACATTCAAGAGACCTACAAAGCATCATCAGTTAAATGCAGTATTATTTATTGTCTCTAAGGATAGTGATAGAAATGTATGGGGGGAAAGAAGGAACAGTATTATGACTCCTTGCCTTGTAAATGTCATTATTATAAAGTGGATATACTATCACTCCCTTATATTTCACCTGTGTTGAATCTTAGCAAACCAGCTCCTTTGCCAGTTTGAGGTTTTCTACGTCTATACAACAGCCTGGCACTGTAGTCCACAGTTATTAATTGAGTGGTACTTCTGGACTAAATCTTGATAACAAGTCCGATATTTTGATTTCTGACAGAAGTCCGCTCCAGAAATCCACTCAGGGTATGTCTTCAGAATAAGAATGTTGCCATACAGTATAGCTTCTGAGACAGAACTGTTCTTGCAGAAAGGAATGAGAAGAGCCTTTTCACCTTGTCCCATCTATAGCTTTGAATGTCTGAAGGACTGTTGAACTCACTCAGTCATTGCTCATGCAAATTAGGGAAGATGTGGCTCTACAGACCTCTCATTCTTTCTCCTATGCTGAACAACCTACGAGATTGTAATGTGACCACAACTTAGAATCATAAAATCGTAGAATCTCTAAAGTTGGAAGAGACCACTAGGATTATCCAGTCCAACCGTCCACCCATCATCACCATCCCAGTACACACTGACTTGGAAAAGATAGGCCTTGACCATGCAGAGCATGAAAGACAGCTTTGCCAAACAGACTATTGATTTTCTATGTTTTCTTCTGTAACTTGGCTGACAGGTTTGTAGGACAGCAAGAATCTCAACTAACAGCAGTGCTGCTTCAGCCAGTTGTTCTTAATAACCTTGCCAAGGAAGGAAGATTTGTAGACAGGCACTGAACAAGGCAAGAGGTTTTTGTTTTCTGTGTGCATGTGTGTATTAGGGAGATTGTTGGGGTTTTTTTGTTTGTTTTTGTTGTTAAATGTAAGCATATTTCTCAGAGCAGTTTGCTCATGTACTAGTAAGACCATTTTTTTCCACAACATTGCAAGAATACAGTCTGTCTGGAATGTTTGATGGGTAAGAAGTGATAGGTGCAGATGGAGTGAGAGAAAATATACATAGATCTTGTTGCTTTGTGAGTTCCATCACACAGGAACAGCTGTACAATAGCTCCTAAATCATGACTTTCTAGGCTGAGGACTAATCCATCCCCTTTTGAAGTTAATTATAAAACTCTTGTTGATCTATGTAGGGGTTACATGTTCACTACAGTCAAGGTTTTGTCTTTAGTACATCCTTGCTCCCTAAAGCCATCAACCTGTTTCACCGTTATTGCTTTGTGGACATATTCTTCAAAATTAATAACCAGGTCCTTCCAAGCAACCTCTGTGCTTTGTTAAGTGTCTAAACTGTGACCTTCTGTTTCATCTATACTACAAAATCTGGCACAGTGCACTGGAAAATAAAGGGAATACAATAAAAATTGGAAGGAAAGTGGTAAGTTGGATGGTAGAATATACATCAAAGGAAAAAATAAGTCATGCTGAATATAGGATAGTGCTGATTTACTATTCTTTCAAACTGTACCTTAAATACTTTCTGCTTTCAGTAACACTGTGTAATTTTTTTACATCTTGCTTTAATGCAGTCCCTTATATCCTTTATATGTACGTACCCTCTGCCCTCTAGAGAAATACAAATCAACACAAAGCACATCTAGGCTGATAGTTTGGGTTTTGCAAAGCTTTTATGGAGCTGTAAAGAAGGCATCAAGACGAAATGAGCTGATATCTGAGACAGTGTCTGTACTTGAGTGTGATGATGCCACAAGACAGAGATAGATGCTTGTCAGGATTTGCCCATCAGAAAGAAACAGAGAGAAGCATGAGCTCCTTTTGGTTTTTTTGTTTGTTTGTTTTTTGCTTCTGTTTTTTGTAATTGACAGTAAAATGCATGGGTGATTTTGATCTTTAAGTCTTAGCTATGCAACATAGAGGACTTCTGATGACCAAAATCCCCTCTTTGATTCTCTAGAGCATATATTCAATAGTGGAGCATAAAGCCACCATCCTTGAGACTAAAACATCCTAATCCTCTTGTCAAAAACTTGTCCCCTCTTGAATTCCGGAATTGCACTAAGCAGGGAGTGGACTTCTAACTCCAAGATGATAAAACAAGGCTGTTTACTTTCAGTACCAACATGAGGAAGTCTCTCGGAGACCCAGAACTGCAGTAGGAGAATTCAATCACTAAGGTGCTTCCAGGCTGTACTAGGCTGAAATACGTTCACAAAATGTGCTGACAGGTTTCCTGCAAGCAGGAACCAATTAAAAAGAAAGGCCATCTGTTTCTGTAAGTGCAAATCTCATTTCTTGTTATTCTTCTGTATATACAACATAGAAATTATCCTACTTTAAGAGATAGAGATGAATCCTAAACTGTGGCTGAGCTTCACAGTACTAAGCAATTATTTCTCCCTTTTTCTTAACCCAAAGCCTTAGGCTGGTGTATTAAAAATAACAATACCTTTCTGAAAGATTTGACAGTCACTTTGCTGAATGGCGATTTCTAGCTAATAGGACATAGTTCACGTTCAAACTTAAGAGGCCTTTGGTAGAAACTGTTAAACTCACTGATCAGGAATGAGATGGAACAGTCCCCCAAGGGACCTTTGCTCTCTGATGTTCTCACTGCCAATGGAAGAATAAATAAATGCAAAGCTTGTCATCCTAGTTAATAACTCCCAGAGATAAAGGCTACAATTATGCAATAGGAGTTAGCCTGTGTTTCAAAAACATTTTCATATTAAGTTTGCCTTCCTGAAAGGCTTTTTGTGTCTGCAAGAGAAAAAAAGGTGGCAGACTAAAAGCATATGGCCTAGGAGTCTGGGTTTCACAAGAGCACACACTGATCAAGCTCAGAAGAATGTTTTATTTATCTATTTATTTTACCAGTACCTTTCCTGAGGAGGGGAATATAAATCACAATCAACCAGTTCATGTGGGTACAGATGTTCCTGGACTAAGCAACATCCTGGATGGCACAGGCTCTCCAGAGGGTCATCAGGTCCCCAGTAACTACAGCAAGGAGGAGCCAGTGCCAGCACAAAGATTTAGCAGTACAGTGCCCTGAGGTGACAAACCTCACATGGGGCGTTTGAACCCATCCTCCTTCCATTAGGATGTTCTTTGTGTCACAGCCTTGTTCTGCCACATTTTCGATCACTGCTTTATGAACAGTCATATACATGCAAAAATAAAACAGTGATCTGGAGATTTTTTTGAAGGGGAGCTAAATTTTATATACGTTTTACTAGAAAATGATGCGCAGCAATTTGGCTTCAGAGAGACAGAACGCTTAAAGTGGAAATTTTGCTGATGGAAAGTCAAGAAAGAAAATCACAACTGGAGCCTGCAAGGCTGGGAAGGGCAACATTAAAAATGTTTAATGCTTTAGAGGGTTGTATGTATAAGTATGAATCAAATTCAGTGGAGAAGGCAACCCATGGTACAGTTCTTAGTCCCAATTACTATTTCAAGGAGTTAAGAAACAGCAATGGAAATGAATGATTTGGGGCTTTTCAGTATGGCAACATGAATGAGCAAGCCACAACACTGGCGAGAGCAGCCAGTGTGATGGATATATTAGGACATTAGTTTTTGCAGGAAAGGAGAAACTCTGTTTTTTTCATATTTTGATTGTCTACCTCCACAATATGTCTTTTATTAGCTTTCAAGTTAAAAAAAAATTAAGCTCATTATTTCTTTATGTATCGAGCTGCAGCAGAAATAAATACATTGGCTGCTTTATAGAGCGCAGGAGTTTCCACCAGCTGCCCTTTGAGGGCAGATTTATAATCTCTTTGCAAAACAGAAGCAACCCAGAAAGGCCAAATCTAGGGATCTGACCCGTGTTTGGAAAGAAATAATAATTAAAAATGATATAAGGAAGTTAAAACACTTCTCTGGTACCTTCTCCATTTGAAGACTTCAAAGCACTTTGCAAACCCTAACTTAGGGCAGTCCCCAGAAGACCTACATTGCTTTTCCCCTTCTCTCTACTTTACAGGTGAAAAAAACAAGGATGTGAAATGTCATTCTCAAGATCGCATAGAGCCTGCCTTGGAACCAGAAGCTTCTATTTTCCTGCTCATGCCAGCAGACCGCACTGCCTAGTTTGCGTGATGGTTCCAGCGTTAAATAGTCTCCTGGGAATGAAGTGTGTAACCTGTAAAGTATACCACCTGCTTACATTTGCTTACCTTTAAATTACATCCTTCAATAATATGTTTTCAGTGAGCAACTTAAATTTTTCATAATTTATAAAATTAAATCATGGCAAGGTACATTTTTGAAGTCAAATGTAAAGAAATTGAGCCTGTGATTTATTGAAGGGTTTGATTTGCAGTTTGATATATTAAAAATCGATTCATACACATTCATTACACATATATTGCTGCAGTTGAAGTTCAAGGTTACTGAAGTTCAAGGTTATAAATTCTGAGTTCCCGAGCTTGTGGTGAGTAGGGTAACAATTTTAGGATAACGGTATTTAGGAGAACCTTTATTTTTGCACTGAAATGCATTTCCCCCTGAAACCTGCATCTTTAACCTCTGATATTTTCTCCCTCCACAAAACACAAAGACTTGTCTTTTACTTGGGTGGTTTAGAGATCATGGAGAAACAGTACACAGTCTTCTTCTGTTCTTGAACTAGTGATGGCCTTTGAAATCACTTTAAGTGCAAGGTGTGTAATGCTGCCTCCTTTGTTTACATATCTCTTCTAGAAGCAGTGGAAACGCCAGCCCAACATATTCAAAATGTATTGGGTTTAGGGTTATTTCCATCATGAGGTGTCTGAACAGAGCCCGATTCAAAAGGTACATTTCCAGCTTGATATGTGTTCCAGAAGATTGTGTATATTCACATGTGCAATATATTCACTTACGTATTGTGTGCTCTGAGTGAGCAAATCTGGTTTCTGCTGTGAAGGTCGCCTGTCGCCATTGAATGGAATCAAAATCTCAGATTCCAAATCCTGTGTTTTGGCGAAACGTGAGCTCAGGCATCCTGTCTCATCTGGCTGTCACAGTGTCCAGCATCACCGAGCCACCTCCCAGGCCACCTCCCTTCTTCTTGCTCAGAAGAATCAGCATCATCCACTCAAGCATGCTCTGAGGGAGCTGGGATTTTTCTTTTGCTGCAAATTCCTCCCAGCCTTCTATCTCCTAACTGTTCATCACAGTTGGATCTATTTTTACAGCCTTTTTTTTTCCTCTGATATATAATCAGCACTCACCTGACAGGAGAGTGTACTCTAGACTTACGAAAAAGCTGCTTTAAGACCACATGATAATAAATTCTCCTTAATTCCAAATATATATGAGATACAGAGCAGGGCCCACAACATGTTTTATAGAGAGCATTAATGTCAGCTGTTTAAAGAGAATTAAAAGGAAAATAACATTCCATCTCTGAGAAAAAAATCCTAGTGCATAAGGCTAAAAGGAGCATTTCTGTAGGGAATTGCTTATGAAAGAGATTTCAGTTCAAAATAAGGAAATCAGTAGGCACTGCAGAAGGATTATATTGATCAAAAATAGTTTTCTGAAATATCAGGATCCAAAGAAGGGCTCAAGTAAGAATTCCAAATGAAATGAAAGTAAGCAAGCTGAAATGTGGGAGAAACCCCACATTTCATTTGCAGCAAGGATTGTTTGTGATCAGACTCCTGAACAAGACAGATGCTACATATGGTTGGGAACATTTAGAAATTGACTTATAGTTCTGATCCATAACAGCATTAGATTTATTGACCACCTACTGTGGAACCAGACGACTTTTTTCAGCAACATCTCAGCTTGCCATTTGTGAAGTATCTCCTGTGTCCTCTTCACAATTTCCTAGGTGCGATTAACCAGGATGCCAGAGCTGCTCCATTGCTGCATGCCCACCAATAAGTGATGTTCTAATATGATGCCAGGTGAGACTGCCAAGCTCCCGTTGAACTTATTTAGAGAGATTTGTTTGATTTCTCCACATGTTGTCATCTATAATTTATCATTTCAACTCCTACTTGTCCTGCTTTCTGCTCTGTTTCATTTTAGGAGGGGGCCTTTCTCCCTTGGCTTTTACTGTAAGCACATCAGAGATTTGGATCTGTGATGCTTCCCAGAGCTCTTCAGTCCCTGTGTTTAGCTATTTGTCATGCCTGGTAAAGCAGCAGACTTTTCTGCTTTTCTGCTGAGCACAGAGAGGCTGAAATGATATATTCCTCAAATGTGCATGTATTGAGGAATGATGTTAGAGTATTCTCTTCTTTGCAAGTATTTTTTGTGCCTGTAAATACCTAGAAGATAAGAATGGGTGCTGGGGTAAGCAGGGATTAAAATAAAACAATGATTTTTGCAGTAAGGTATGTCAAAATCAGTACAGACTGAAAAGTTCAAAAGCCAAATACACACATGAACACACAGGTAAGGGATGAAGTTGCTATTCTGGATGGGTCTGAAGGCAGCACCAAGTGGCTTCTCTGCTATCACCTGTCCTGCGCATGGCCTACTGAGCTTCTACAGCTCAGTCCCAATTTTGCAGGAATTAATCCCAGGTAGAGATTATATGGGAACTTTTTAAGAGTTTAGACAAACTTAATGAGTTCATAGCAAGCTATGGGTCATTTTCTTTCAAAAATGATTTATCTTCTCTGTGTGGCTGGAGCAATAAATACCCTGCAAATGAACACCATACTCTCATAAAATAAAATCCACATTAATCTCAACTATCAGAGACAACTATAAATTGAATGAAAGTGAAATAGGGTAAAGCGGGTTTGGAATCAGCAGCTCCATCACAGGCAACACAGCCCTTGGTAGAATACATTGCTGTTTCAGAATTTTGGAATTACTGTTTTTAATGTATTATGAAATGCGTTACCTAAAGTTTTCTTCACCCAAATAAATATATTCTTTAGGACTCCTTTTTTCATCAAAGGATACTTCTCCATTTATCTGTAAGTGCATGCCTCCTAAGTCCTATAGATGATACACTCATTCCCTGTTATATATATGCACTTAGAAAGCCATTGTTATCAGATTTGCAGCACTCAGATATTCTGTGCTCCGAATAAGTCCTGAGCAAATTCCATTCCTGCAGTTCACTCATTTTTCTATTACAGCTAACCCAATTGCCTCAGACTCTTATCTTCCTACCAGTGAGCACATATGTCATCTTTCTCATGCAAGTCATCCTGTAGAAAAGTTAATGAGCATATTTATGTGAGAGAAGTCATGGACCAAAGTGTTTATGGGCACAGGAGTTTATTACCTTTGTGGTATGCAAGGCAACAGATTGATGGGCATGACAGATGAGTGCAATTTAAACAAATGAAAAGGAAGCATGAATGAGTGTCTGAAAAAGGCTAAACCTCACTGTCAGTTAAGAAAGGAAATAGCACAAACAGAAACATTCTTGAAAGCAAATGGTCAGTTCACTGGGGAAAGCTTTTGGGCACAAATAACCAAACCAAAGCTAAACCTTGCCTAGAAACTTGTTCTACCTAAGACGGGCAATGAGGGGAGGGGAATCAATTTCTTTTTGTACTGAAGCTATCTGCAGAAATGTGTCTCATCTGTGACAGAGGGAGATGCTGGTAGAGTTGGGAGTGCCCACAACCTCTGCACGCAGGTGCTTGCTGCAGGCAAGGCACCCCTAAAATGCACCCAGGGTGTCTGACAACTTCGAGCAAGGGGAAAACAGTCAGTTGCAATTATTCTCTTTCTGCATCTGTGTGGTGGCTAATTTTCCAATCTGGCAGCGTGACTTCAGCTACCAGATTCAAACAGTAAAATGGGATCCAATAACGGCTCGTAAAACGTACTTGGGAAGGAGCCTGATGACTGAGTTACATTTGGGAAGATGAGAAGGGTGAGACTTTTATTAGCTGAGAGCTAATCATGCTCCAGTATTGTAAAATAGGAGAGAAACGTGCCCTGAGCAGCGTTTCCAAAGCACACCAGAAACAGTGCAGGGGAAAATGCCCTGTGGCTCTGGAGTTGCACTTCACTGGGTGCCTTGGAACCAAGCAGGGCAGAAAGGAGGTTGGCAAGGGGTTAACGCATAGGATGAAGAAGGAGGAAAAATGTGGAAGAGAACCAGCCCATTCGCTGTGGGACACAAAACAGATCTTACCAGCTCTAAATAGCTCTGTGTGGGATTGTCAGCATAGCTGATGCTGGATTATTCCAGCAAAAATGAGCATTATGAGAATAAACCCTAGTGCAAGATAGGGATGGGGCAAACCAGCATCTGATAAAACAGCTTTGTTTTGAGGCAATTCTCTTACTCAAGTATAAACATTTGTTCCATCAAGCAAGAAATCATTCAAACTGAAATTCCCCACAACAGAAGGAGCTGCAGGATATACCATCTTCAGGAGCCTATTTTCTTTCTGTTAGGAGGACACGTTGCAAAGACCTTCTGAAGGACAGAGGGGCTGTGTTATGGAAAGCAGCATGGAAAGGCGCAAGGCTTCTCCTGGCCAAGAAGATTCTAAATGTGCTGAAGTACATTTCAGACAATGAAGGCAGCGAGCTCCTGCCTGCAGTATCCAGTGTACAACATCAGAACTTCATTCCTGTACATCTGGGACAGTGTGTAGATCTGTATCCTGGATTTCCAGTTCACTGGACAGTGCTCTACAGTGTGCACACGCGGGTACTTTGGTTCCCCTCCCTCAGCTGGGATTCCGTGGGGCTGCCACTCTCCCCTGGCCTATTTATTCAGGGGAAACCAAACCACAGCAGCTAAAGAGCTGGACAGATAAACAGCATAGTGTTTCCAAGAAGAATTAAGCTGTCCTTTGCAAAAGAAGATACTTCAAAGACAGAGAATTGCTTATCACTTTTTCTCAACTCCTGCATTTGATACCTTCTCACCAGGTGCCTGTTCTGCTCCTTAAGACCACATAAGAGCACAGGGACAGTGCTGTCTGTTCCCCAGCATTTGCCCAGGGTCTCATTAAGTGAAGTCCCAACATGTGCTCATCCCTCAGCGCTGCAGTAATAAGCACAAGGAAATAATATTCAGACTAGACAGATACATAAATAGCTACTATAGCTTTGGGTACAAAGAAAGCAAAATGCTTACACTTGTTAATAAACAGAGAAATGCTTCCTCTGATGATGGGTTTCCTCCTTGCTCATTACAAACAATTGTCAACTATTGCAGCCTACAGGTGTACCAAGATTACTCATGATCAGCTTTACAGCAAGGTGATCCGCAGCAGCTTCTGTAATTCAGGCTACAAGTTATTACAGCAGCACAAGGGAGAAGGATTAAATGAGAAGCAGAATATGATGAACACGGGAAAATATTATATGCAAATTGTGATTATTCATGACTGAGTCACGAGAAGTATGTATTCAAAATCTGTCATGATTTACAGTTTTAACAATACAATACTTTGCATTTGTGTAACGACTTTCATCGGAGGATCTTGAAATGCTTGAGAGGCACTGAGATGAATGCAAAATAAAATGAGCCTAACAGAGGGGCTTTGGATATATTTCTTTCCAAATCAGCAGCTGGTGGGGGTGATGCACTCTGGAGCTGAAATGAGGGAGCTGAAGGACATGAGGAAGTGTCATTAGAGGCATGACAGTAAAAGGAGACTGGACTTTCAAATAGGAGGAGAGAGGAAACTGAGGGGGGGGAAGTCATCCGCATGGGAAGCACCATATGTCAGCATGTTTGATTACATCACAGTGCCTACAAGAAAATATCAAACAAATATGTTGTGAACAGTAAAACATACTGAAAATTTCCTCATTAGGCAAGTATCATTAGTGTCAGTGAAAACATCATGTGGCCCAATCCCCATCACAAGAAGAAAGCCCCTCCCCCAAAAAGTGCACAGCAATTTTACAGTGTTTTAATTTATGTCTTTTGACATAGGCTGAGCAGAGATAATAGGAAGCTGTAAAGGTGTCTAGACCTTTATTGGACATGAACCATCTGTGGAGTTAAGAGCAAGAAAGAGCACACATGAATGTGCATGGAACAGGGTGTTGGCACCAGTGTTAGGAGATCTAGCAAATGTCCAAACACCTTAGCCACCATCTTCCTGGGACTTCCTGAAGGCTCTCACAGTTTGCTGAGCCACAGCAGTCTGCAAGCAGACTCCAAAGTGGATGTTCTTCAGCTGGAACAACCATAGATTGCCAGACCCCAGAGAGCTTTTATCTTTTACCTAGTGCACATGTGATTTGACTTAGGTTCTATAAGGGCAGCAGTTTGGAGTTATAGTGATGCCTGTGATATAAATGAACTTATAGGCACAGTAATTTGTGTTTGGCTTCATGAAGACATCCACAACAGGGGCTAAAGGTAAAGGATTTCAAAACTTTTTTTTCTTAGAGTTGCTATTTTCTAAATGCATTTTTGTTCTTCCTTTATGTCTACCTGAGAAAATTATTTGAAATATTTATGCTACCATGCCTACCACTGCAGTGAGCCTTGCTCCCAGAAAAACGCTTTCTACTCCTAAAAAATAGCCACAGTGGGTAATGGAAACCAACTGGATACTGCCTGCTTTAGCAACACAAACATGGTTGGTGCTGAGGAATGTAAAACGCTTTGCGCTACCTAAGTTCCTAAAACCTTTTATAATCTAGGCTGCTGAACTTCCATAGCAGCTTTCACCTATGGTCTTCAAAGGCCAAGAAAGGATTACTATAGCAGTCAATTCTGAAAGACTTGTACGTTTGGCTCTCTTCTGCACAAGGAAGGTGGCAAGGCCTTTCAGGCAATGTGTGTGGCTTTTTGATAGCCAGCCCAGGTCCCAAAGAGCCATGCTCCCAGGCACTTCAGGACAGCCCAGTCTAAGACTCTATAACAGCATCTCACCAGGTATGCAGGTAACCTATCCCTGTGAACAGCACAAATTTCCATGTATTTTCTGCACGCTGGAATGCATAGGCACCGGCTTAGGTGTCTTTTGGATCTTTCTTTAGATAGACATAGACCACAAAGGAACTAGGAAATGACAGCAGTGGCAAAACATGTAGTCCTTGTGGTGACTTCAGATACAAGATGCAGAAGACTTACAGTGTCTTAGAATCATAGAATCATAGAATTAGCTAGGTTGGAAAAGACCTACAAGATCACCTAGTCCAACCATCCACCTACCACCAACAACCCCACTAAACTATGTCTCCCAACGCTATATCTAAATGTTTCTTGAACACCTCCAGGGACGGTGACTCAATCACCTCCCTGGGCAGCCCGTTCCAGCGCCTGACCACTCTTTCAGAAAAGTAGTATTTCCTAACATCCAGCCTAAATCTCCCCTGGCGCAACTTGAAGCCATTCCCCCTCGTCCTGTCACTAGTTACAAGAGAGAAGAGGCTGACCCCCAGCTCACTACAACCTCCCTTCAGTTATAGAGAGCGATGAGGTCTCTCTTGAGCCTCCTCTTCTCCAGACTGAACAATCCCAGCTCCCTCAGCCGCTCCTCATAAGGCCTGTGCTCCAGACCTCTCACCGGCTTCGTCGCCCTCCTCTGAACACGCTCCAGGGCCTCAATGTCTTTTTTGCAGTGAGGGGCCCAAAACTGGACGCAGTACTCGAGGTGGGGCCTCACTAGGGCTGAGTACAGAGGGAGAATGACTTCCCTACTCATACTGGCAACATTATTTCTGATACAAGCCAGGATGCCATTGGCCTTCTTGGCCACCTGGGCACACTGCTGGCTCATGCTCAGCCGAGCGTCGACTAATCCCCCTAGGTCCATTTCCTCCATACAACTTTCCAGCCACTCTGCCCCAAGCCTGTAGCGTTGCCTGGGGTTGTTGCGGCCAAAGTGCAGGACTTTGGTCTTGTTGAACCTCATCCCGTTGGCTTCAGCCCAGAGATCCAGCCTGTCCAGATCTCTCGTTAGGGCCTCTCTAGCCCCAGGCAGATCCACACTTCCTGCCAGCTTGGTGTCATCTGCAAACTTACTGAGGGTGCTCTCAATGCCCTCATCCAGGTCATCAATAAAGATATTGAAGAGGACAGGCCCCAGCACCGAACCCTGGGGAACACCACTTGTGACCGGTCGCCAGCTGGATTTAACTCCATTAACCACCACTCTCTGGGCCCGGCCCTTCAGCCAGCTCCTTACCCAGCAAAGGGTGTACCTGTCCAAGCCACAGGCTGCCAGTTTCTCCAGGAGAATACTGTGGGAGATAGTGTCAAAGGCTTTGCTGAAGTCTAGGTAGACCACATCAACAGCCTTTCCCTCATCCACCAGGCGGGTCACTCGATCATAGAAGGAGATCAGGTTGGTCAAGCAGGACCTGCCCTTCACAAACCCATGCTGGCTAGGCCTGATCCCCCAGTTGTCCTGCAAACCCTTACACCCATAAAGACTTAGAAACCACTGACAAACTGATGGATCTTCTTTCCCAGATGCAGAAAAAAGAACACAGTTAATTTTCAGGAGAGAACAGACATACTAGACAGTTTTGAATTAATACCTGTAGAAAGGCCTGTATTACACACTGAACTGACTGGGTGGGAGAAGTGGGAGCTGCTACCACTGCTGCCACTGAGACCTGCCAGTGTTTGTCCCAGGGCAGAGGTTTGTTCTCAGCATGCAGATGCTGGAGAGGAACTCTCTTGTTAGCCCTAGTGCTATCCAGCTGCAGCAGATCTCAGTGGTGAGCTCTGATGCCAGTGGTATCTTTGTGATAGCCCACTACCTACTATGACTAATAACCGGATCAATAGCCATTGTTGTGAGACGGATGGGCCCATTACAATCAGAGACGTTCAGTGCCTGGTTCTTAACTCTTAACCTTGGCCAGAATAAAATATTCACCAAAATTCTGTGTAAGACATTGGCACAACCCCATTTTTCTTTCCCCGACATTAACAAATGTCAGGCTGCAAGACTGTATACCACATCCATCTCATGACAATAGATGCCACATTTGCTGGATGTATTACTAAAGGAATGGTATAATTGATCTTTACAAAAATCCACTGTGGAGCTTATGGGTAAGTGAAGAAAAACAAAATAATGGGATGTGTTTCTATCAGCGTTTTGCTCCCCTCAGTGACCCTTCACAGACCATCGCTCTCAGATCCCCCTGCGCTACCAGGTAATTTCCTGGCAACGAAACAGTCCGGTGCAAATGGCACAGGATTTTCACAGTCAGTCTCCCCTCCAACAAAATAATGGGCCTAGTGTGCAGTGGCAGGAGAAGAATTCTGGGAGACAAAGCACTAAGAACAATTTCCATCCTTTCCTTCACACAGCAACTTGTTGCTCAGCTCCCCACTGAATGCAGTTGCTCCCTCCCTCCATCTCCCCATACTAACTTCTTGCTGGCCAAGTCACCTGCTTGGCTTCCTGTAGCAGATTTCTATTCTTTCCACTCACTTCTAACAGAAGTAGCAATTGCCTGACAACGAGTGAGTCCCTCACATCCACATCTCCCTACACAAATACAAGGAGAGGTGATATATCAAAATGGAGGGACCACTGCCATTGGGTTCCAAATGCATCCCACTGACCAAAATAATAAGGAGAAAGAAAATAATGGTGAGAAACTATTTACAAATTTATTTTTCAGTTGAGTGTTGCTGATGACTTTTATGAATTATTGAATAATGTCATGCATTATTCAAGCTTTTTGTGCAGTTTATATGATCATACAGACCCTTAGGGCCTGGAATCAGCCAGCCAGCATTTTGTGCTCCTGCTTTCTGGGTGAGCAGTATGGTCACAAGTAGAGAGAACTGCTGGGCTCCAGGGCTTTGCTCTTGATTGCTACCTCTCCTGCTGCCTTGTGTCTGGAGCAATCCTGCCTGAGAAACTCTCCTTGGACTACTTCAAGTCACTCTCCAGATCTTGCACAGCAGCACAATTAAGACAGCAGGCATACATAGGAACCAGCTCTTCTCTGTCGTCTTTCATCTTGTCTGCTCTGAAGATTTTGTACCATGTTCCTCAGCCTCTCACCTGAGGGCTCAGGTCAAGGCATCCTCATGGCTTGGAATCCAGAGATGAATCCAGATGGTTTGAGTGGCCCCAGCCTCAAAGGTAGGCTGGAATAACCAAACCTGAGATGTGAGAGCTCTTCAGAATCTGGTCCCCGATTCTTCAGACTGGGTATCATGTTCGTTAGAAACGGAGGTAAGAGGTGAGAGAGACAGAGCAGAGAGAAAAGCAGTGCTCTGCGAAGTGGAACATCTTTCAAGCATTTTTAGATGAAACATCTCCAATACACATACATACAGATAATGACTTTAGTCACCAGAGCAATTCAACCATACTTATGCTGGAGATAGAAACTCTTGGAATTGTAGTTTTGGGGAAGATTCTGGGGTTCACTCAAGAGACTGTCAAAATAAGACTTCAGTATTATTTTGATTTGATCAGTCAGAAATAACAATTAGACAACAATAAAACAATTATAACAAAATATATGCAGATTTCTACTTGCAGGGGGAACGTTAAAAAAAAAGAGTCTGAGAGAGTTTATAGGTTTTTTTTCCCTTAGAAATTGTGATTCACTGCCCTTGGTCTTCAGCTGGAGCTACTTACACTTTTGTGTGCTAACTTGGTCTCATTCTTGTCTCCCATCCCTTTTCACAACAGTCTGTGCCATGACAGTTCTCCTCTTATTCCGTTCTTTATCCATAAACACCTCATGGATAGATGAAAAACACATCTTTTGTACTAGAATGGAGCAAGCAAAGAGGTGCTTTGCTATGGGTTAGTAAGGTTTGGTGACTTCTTAACATCCAGCCAGACATTTTCCAGGGGAGCAGCTACAGCAATATAGGCAACCACACTGGATTTCTGCAGTAAAGTGGATGAGGAATTCCTCCTGGAAATGTCTAACAAACACTGCCATTTACATTGGATCCACAAGGGAACAAAATGGAGTCCAAAGCTAAATGGGAAGGCAGTGCTTTCATGCTATCTTTTACACATTCAAACAATGAGTATTTAATCTTCTGAAAAAAAAAACAGATGAAACCTAAGCAGCAATGAATACTGAGTGTAAATCTGATATAGCACTTAAATGATTTCTGCAACCTGCAATTCACTCAGGATGTAGAGATTTCATTATAATAGCCACAATGGACTAGGAATGTAATATCTGTAATAAGAAGTAATGGGATTGATATAGCTGGAAAAAGAACCAGGCGTGTTTGGGAGCATACAGGCTCTTCCTCAATCTGGGATTTTCCTGGACACTTTTAATAACTGTTTGCAGACATTCTACCTTTATGTTTGTTAACAAAGAACAACGATGCTGCTAAGCATAGCTCTTTGCTGAAGAGAACAAATTGTGTCCAGCTACCAAAAGTGAGGAGGCTGGAGGCAGCATTTCAGAGCTAGAAAACTGAAAAAAAAGCAGGCTCCCATGTTGTATAGTCATAGCAGGGGGCATTTCTGGTCATGCACACAGTTTTGTGGTATCCTATAATTCAAGGTGCTATGCTAGAGTACAAGTTAAAGATTACTCGATGCAGTTTTCCGTGTTGGTCCTATTCATCCCTCACTTAATCTGACACGGATCCACTGATTTTGTTGAAGATATTCCTGTACTATACCAACCTGTATTTTTCTAGGAAAAAAAACGAGCTGAAAGTCTGACACCTTTAACTTTTAAAAATCCATTCTAGTATGTCATTAACTTTTAATTTTATATATACATATATAAAGAATCATCTGACTTAAAAGCTGACTCTAGATGTGCTCAAATTTGGGAATCTATTGTCACAAACAAGAATTATTGAACAACTGAAAGATCAAGCCTTCTGAAAATCAAATCTGTTATTTGTATGCATAAATGCAATTAGGGCGGTCCTAAGGTGTATGTTTTTTCTGTATTATTTAAAATAATTGGGATCATCAGGAACAATCCCCTCTGCTCCCTGAGAGTTGGTGGTGGTGTGTGGAGAACTGCGAATCCCTCCACTGTTTTCACTCTTGTGACCTTTCTTAATATGTGAACTCCTAAAAACTTTTCAATCGGTGTGGATTCCTATGTAGAGACTTCAAATCCACAAACAATACATTTGCTTTCCACTGCTAAAAGCACTGCTTCAGATATATGGAGTGATAAAAGTGTCTTAAAAGAATAGAAACAAAAATATTTTTTATTGTGATATAGCATTCAAAGTATACTGGTTCTGTGCATTTACTGGCCTGTTGATGGTATTCTAGACTCAAAACTAAGAATTACTCTGAGAGAGACAGTGATTTCAGGCAGCAGGAGGCTTTGAGATACCAGCGCTGAAATGATTATGTTCTTGCTAGTGTTTCCCCAGCTCTGAAACTCTTCTTGAGTACATTGATTTGCATCCAGAAATGTCATTAACAAAAGAAAACAAACAAATAAACAAAAAACCTTAAAAGAATCCTTCTTGGCCAGGCCGATCGCAAAGCCCTGCTTCAAGAAGTGGTCACCTTCACTTCCTCTGCCTCTGGCTCCAGCAAAAACCCATCCCAATGTGTCTGAAGGCGTAGGAACAAGTCCTCCCTGAAGTCAGATTGGTGAATGTCTGTTGATTTTGATGATGTTTTGACGAGTCAAAAGAACCTTCTCCTGTGCCCTCTGAACACGTGAATACATGTTGTAAACTCAATCTTACTGACAAAATAAACAGCCTCTTAGAGTCAATTATAACCATTATGGCTACTTAGATGAAAGGAGTGTGATAATGTGTTTGTGCAGCTAATCAGTGTTGCAGCTCTTACTAATGTTTCCTGAGTAGTTACCGTATTGCAGTGTTAATCATGATTGCTCTGATAATCAGGAATTGTTCTTAAAAAAAAAAAAAGGCAAAGACACTTTGTTCTAATAATCAAACCAAAGCTCAAACGAAAAGACATAATGGCAATCATAGCACTGACTGTTAACATTTTCTTAAAATTTTTTGAGAGATTGCTTGAATGATGCTGTTTGTGCGGTCTTTTTTCCTGAAAATAAAATCATATTTTCAAATAGCTTAAGTCTGTATTTCAAGCGGTGGCTCTTATAAGGTACTTTTCAGACCTGTGCTTATCCCACCAGCAAAGACCTAGCCTTGCTCTTGGTTTCTGTGTTGTGCTAGATCGTTGGAAGCGGCATCCCATTCCTGCCTCAGCCAGAAAACACACTACTGCCTCCGGGCAGCTGGATTTGGACGTGCTGTGATGGCAGGCAAGGAACCTGGTATAGATAATGCTGAAAATGTGTGCAAGGTAACAGCAGTCATGGCTAGCAGTAGGACCACAACTCAAGAAATGCAGGTACTGGCTCTGAGTTTGTACCCACAGCCAATACCCATCTCCTCACTGGAGCTGCGTGGCTACTGCAAGCCAGTCACCATATTTTTCCTCACACCAGAACCGGTACTACAAAACACTTACTTATTAAGGAAAACATATTTCAAGCCTGTTGTTGATCCAAAGCCTGCAGTCTTACAAGCACTATGTCATTTATCTTCCTTCTAAGTGGGAAGAATTCCTGGATTCTATTTTTTCTCCATAGAAACTACAGAATTGAAGAAAATGAAATTAATAAAAAGCACTAGTACTGAGTGAACAAGAACAAGGCGCATACTCAGCTCTTTCTTCAGGCATCCAGTCTAATAGGAAATATGCCATGTGGAGATTGCACAACCAGAGCCAAAGCTTGAACTTAATGTACAGCAGACCAATAGTTTTGTTCAAGGAGCTGTTAACTACCAGCGCAAAGAGGAAAGGTGCTGAGTACCTGGGCCAGAGATTGTTTGCATGGGAACAACCTCCATGATGGCACCCGCTTCTGTGCAACTGAGGGCAGAGTGTGGCCCTGTGTCCTCAGTTCCCTGAGTTGTCTATGAGCAGAAGGAACAACACTTAGGGACGGGCACTTGGGCAATTGCTAATGGCAGGAAAATCTACAGTTCTCTGACATTAAGGCATTGTAAACACTGAAAGAAAAGAAATCTGTGCTGTGTTTTTTTTTGGCACACAATGCCTAAAGCCTTATCTCTCATTCTGTCAGGAACCAAGGAGTATGTATACAGATGGTGCAATTTATTATGTTCTGTACTGTGACCAAGTGCTGAAATACCTTCAGGAAATCACCAGAAAGCCTGAAAAGCTTTTCTGCCTCTTGTGACTCCAGCTCAGTAAGACTATAATTGAATGAGCACAGTATATTAAGCACTGCATGTTACACAGTAGACTTACAGAAAAGGATGCCATCTTTTTTTCAGAGTCATTACAAAAAATATATTTGCCGCACAGTTACAGCCTGCACCCAACATCATGATGTCTGGCTGGCTGTACCTGGCCTTTACAAACATATGAGAAGGTGATTTGCAAATAACTGGCCAGCCACAATGGACCAAGTTCAAGTCAAGTATGACTCCACTGAATTCCACTGTGTTGCTTCCATTTGTAGGATCTTGCTGAGCCTGACATTGAAACTGGTGTCTTTTGGGATTGAAATGAATGGAGATTTGGTGGCATGGAAAGAGACTTTTATCCATGTATTGGCATATTTTCATTCCTGCTTTACTGAGCAGATTTTTATGAAACAGTTTATGAAACTCAGTCCAATGGGCGCAAGAAATAGAGGGAAAAAATAAAATCCATATCCTGAAGCCCATTCATCTCCAAGTATGAAATATAAAGCTTGAGCTCAACACTTTATTTGAACCCACTTGTGTTACCTCATTCAAAGCACTGAAAACAGGATTCCGTGCCACCAACCCAACAGCAGACACTCATGAGCATCTTGGTGCGTAACCAAGCCCAATCAGATGCCATGGCCATCAGTCACCAAGGTTTTAATTGCTTCAGCGCAAGCAAAACCATCTTCATCTTTGATTTTCTGGCTTGGTTCCTCCCTGCAGAGCTGTGCTATCAGGGGGCTCCTCAGCCACATCCTCGCAAGTGCTGTTATTTCCGCATGCTGCATTATTACACAGAAACAGCAACACTATGAAGCGTCATCCTTGTGACATCCCCCCGACACCAGGCTGGGGACACAGAGCTGACAACAGGACAACCCCTAGCATCACTCTAGGACAATGAATAAATAGAGAAATAATATAAACAAACAACAAAAATAAATCTTTTTTTTTTTTAAATTAAAAAAGAGAGAGAGAGAAAACAAAACAGATTAAAAAGCCCCACCACACGCGGCTGCACCGAGGGCCGCACCCCGCGTGTGCGGGGGTGCCGCCGACGGGAGCAGCGCTGGCATGGAGCAGCGCGCCGGGGGCCGGGCGCGCAGGGACCGCTCCGCGCGATTGAAAAATCGCTGCAGCAGCAGCGGCGGCGGGCGGGGTGTCGGTGCCACCCCCGTGCCGTGCCGTGCCGCGCCGCTCCCCCGCCTCTCCCCGCCGGCTCCGGCCCCCTCCGCCCTCCAAACTTTTTCCTCCCAACCGGGCCGAGCTGTGTGCGCCGCCCCGGAGCGCCCCGGTGGGGGGAGCCGGAGGGGCGGGCACGGAGCGGCGGGCGGGGAGGG